>NC_057795.1:268559785-268859785 GCF_018294505.1 Triticum aestivum | reverse complement strand
CGTATATGGTGCCCTGGTTCGATCTGGGCTACCGGACTCGTCTAACCGTGTCCATGGTCTTAACGACCGATCATATTTGTTTGATGTTGGAGGTCGCTTTATAGTCCGGCTGCGAGGGCCGTCGCGTAATCCTCTACGCCTGACGAGCGCTCTGTTATTCTACTGACGGTGATGATGCCGCATGGACCGGGCATCTTAAGTGTAAGGTAGCCATAGTGCGGCAGTGCGTTGAAGCGGGTGAAGGACGTTCTTCCGAGCACTGCGTGATAGTCGCTTTGGAAGGGTGCAATGATGAAGAGTAGTTCTTCGCTTCTGGAGTTGCCTGGAGAGACGAATGTTACCTCCAGTATAACGGAGCCCCTGCTGTAGGCTTCAATGCCTGGTATCACCCTTCAAAGGTGGTGTTGCTTTGGCTGATTCTGGATGGGTTTATCCCCATCCTGCGGACAGTGTCCTCATATATTAAATTGAGACTACTGTCGCCGTCCATAAGGACCCGGGTGAGACGGTATCCGTCGATCATTGGGTCAAACACCAAGGCCTTTGATCCGGCGCGCCAAATACTAGTCCGGCCATCCAAGTGATCGAAAGTGATCGGATAAGACATCCAGTAGTTAGGTGTGGGTATGATGGGCTTTGTATCGTGCGCGTCTCTTTTTCGCGCATTCGTGCCCCCTCATGGATGTATAAGTCGCGTGGATCATGTTTACTGTTTTGACCTCTGGCAGGAATTTTTTCTGTCCCGCAGTGTTCGGCTGGCGAGGTTCATCCTCATCCTCACTTGGTGTTTCCCTTCCCTTGTGTTTGGCATTCAATTTGCCAGCCTGCTTGAAGACCCAACACTCTCTGTGCGTGTGGTTTGCAGGCTTATCAGGGGTGCCATGGATTTGGCACAATCTGTCTAGGACTCCATTCAGTCCTGACGGTCCCTCTTTACTGCCTTTAGATGGCTTATTTTGCTGATTAGGTCGAGAGCCCCTGAATCCGGCATTAACAGTTGTGTTATCCGGGCTCTCTTCCTTGTTTTGGTGTTTATTTTTATTACGCCATGGCTTCCCGTTGCCATCACTTATTTCGGATGTGCTAGGGTTGCTGGTGCCTTTACGGGCTAGCCAGCTATCTTCTCCCATGCAAAAGCGGGTCATAAGGCTTGTTAGGGCTGCCATTGTCCTTGGCTTTTCTTGGCCGAGGTGTCTGGCGAGCCACTCGTCACGGATGCTGTGTTTGAATGCCGCTAAGGCTTCGGCATCCGGACAATCAACAATTTGTTTCTTCTTAGTGAGGAATCTGTTCCAAAGCTTGCGGGCGGACTCTCCGGGTTGTTGGATTATGTGACTTAAATCGTCAGCATCCGGAGGCCGGACATAAGTCCCTTGAAAATTGGCCCTGAAAGCGTCCTCGAGTTCCTCCCAGCTCCTAATTGAATTTTCGGGGAGGCTTTTCAACCAGTGCCGAGCTGGTCCCTTCAGTTTGAGGGGGAGGTATTTGATGGCGTGAAGGTCATCTCCACGATCCATATGTATTTGTAGGATAAAGTCCTCGATCCAGACCCCTGGGTCTGTTGTTCCGTCGTATGCCTCTATGTTCACAAGTTTAAAGCCCTGTGGGAATTCATGGTCCAGTACTTCATCAGTAAAGCACATGGGGTGAGCATCCCCTCTGTATTTGGACGTACTGTGCCATGCCGTCGGCTGTTGCTGTGTTCGGTGTTTATTCCGAACTGGTATTTGGTTGTCATAATTGTTTTGACGACCACAGTCCCCCACAAGGGTGTGTCCTTTAGATCCGTAGATGGACCTAGCTACGCCAGCTTTCTTATCCAGGTGCTCACGTAGATCATGCACGTCTTCGGTAGTTGCTTTATTGCGGTTATGAAGTGGTACGTCTTGTCTCCTGGTCGTGTTATTCTTTGGTGGAACAGCCTCGTCATCGAATTCTGGCAGTAGCTTTCGTTTTGGGTAGCTCTTTGTGTGGCGATCGTCGCCGTATCTTTCTTCAGTGTCTACCACTTTGTTCCATCTACGATTGAGCATTTCCTGTGCGGCTTTAAGCCGTTGCTTCTGCCTCTTCAGACTTCTTGCTGTGGCCATAAGCTTTCTGTGGAGGTTCACTCGTACCATGCGTTCTTCCGGAATGATGAATGCGTCATCGTCCGGACTGTCTTCTTGTCCTGGGCCGGTTTGATGAACTCGTCCCTCTGGATCATTGTCTTTGGGCGTCTGCTCCGAGCTATGTTTGGCGTGACCTGGTTCGTCCTGCTCCATCGCTGGTTCCATTTGGTCGTTGTTGCCTTCGGGGTTGACCGGAGTATCCATCCTTCTGGCGCTCTTGCTGATATTTTTGTTGTTGCTGGATTTGGAACGGCGTCTGCACCGTCGCTTTGGTTTTTGCCCAGGAGTTTTATCTTCCGGATTGTCATCATCGTCTTCCTTGGGTGTATCCACCATGTATATGTCATGTGACGAGGCGGGAATCCGGTACCCCATAGATTCTAAGTCTTCTCCTGCATCGTCGTCCATACCATCGATGCCTTCGGAGTCGAAGTCAAGCACGTTGGTTAAATCATCAACCGTGGCTATGAAGTGGGTGGTGGGTGGGCAACGAATTTCTTCGTCGCCTGCTTCCCACTTGGGCCAGACATAGTTCGGCCCGGACTTCTCTGTTAGGGAGAGAATTTTTAATGAGTTTAGTATGTCGCCAAAGGGCGAGTGCTGGAAGATGTCCGCAGCGGTGAACTCCATTACCGGGGCCCAACCAGGCTTGGTGGGCTCGGGAGTGTGCGGGCTGGGACCTACAATCGGATACGAATCCGGGGGCCCGGAGTCACAGGCTTTCCCAGAGGTGGGGTCTGTGTTCGGCTCCATCGCCGATGAGGGTACGGCCTGCGGGGCGAGGTCCAGCCCTCCGTCCTTAGGCAACGCATCCTGCCTCGGATTTAGATCCGAGGCTTCTGCCGGGGTTATATCCCGAGCATCGTCTGACGGCAGGTCTAAGCCATGCTCATCATGACTATTCGGCGCGCCTGACGCGATCTGCTCCAGATGACCAAGCGAATCGGTCCGCAGTGTGAAGCCGCCGAACACGAAGGTCTGTCCGGGGAGGAAAGTCTCACCCTGGACAGCATCGTTGATGATGATTGAAGGAGCCATCAAGCCTTGTGGCGACGTCACAGAGGAAATCTCAATGAAAGCACCAATGTCGGTGTCAAAACCGGCGGATCTCGGGTAGGGGGTCCTGATCTGTGCGTCAAGGCTGATGGTAACAGGAAGCAAGGGACACAGATGTTTACCCAGGTTCAGGCCCTCTCGATGGAGGTAAAACCCTACTTCCTGCTTGATTAATATTGATGATATGGGTAGTACAAGAGTAGATCTACAACGAGATCATAGAGGCTAAACCCTAAGAGCTAGCCTATGATGGTATGATTGTAATTGTGATCGGCCTTCTAAGGACCAACCTCTCCGGTTTATATAGACACCGGAGAGGGCTAGGGTTTACATGGAGTCGGTTAGAATAAAGGAAATATAATATCCAGATCGCCAAGCTCGCCTTCCACGCAAAGGAGAGTCCCATCCGGACACGGGCCGAAGTCTTGAGTCTTGTATCTTCACGCTTCAATAGTCCGGACGTTGACACAGTCCGGCTGTCCGGATACCCCCTAATCCAGGACTCCCTCAGCCATCACCGTAGGCTCTGCTCTGCCACACCGGAGTATGAGTTGGATGCTTTTGAGTTCTTCAGTATCATACTTGAGACTTCCTCCAAGAGGCGGGTATATAAAAGGAGAGATCTCCCCTTCACCCATCTCATTATGATAACTCTGTTGTTTGCTACATCACTCCTTGTCCCAAATTGCATAGGCTGCCTGACACTTTTATGACGATGCTGGACGACCATCGGCCAAAGAATGTGAAGCTGCAACAGGCCGGAGCGGGCTTCGCAGGCTTTGGGACGTGGAGTTGGTGATCAGGTATGGCCACATGTACCTGTGTCGTGGCTGGGAGCAGTTCTACCGTGCCTACGACCTGCGGCACGAGTACTTCCTTCTCTTCAGGTACGACGGCGACGCCATGCTCACCATGAAGGTGTTCAACACGACTATGTGTCGCATGCGCTACTAGGACGACGATGATGCCAGTACGTTCTGCCTCTTCTTCCTCTACATTTTTCTTTGTCTCACATCGATTGTTAACGATCATTGTTGCATTTGCTCAGGTAATGGGAGCAGCAGCAGCGACTCTGGCTATAGCCAAAGTAGCAGCGACTCTGGCTGCAACAAAATCAGCAACGAGGATGATCCGGAATGGAGTGGGGAAGAAGAGGAGCAGAGTGGGGATGAGGAGGTGCAAGCCGATGATGGGCAACAGATGGTGGTGGCTGAGGATGACGTAGCGACGGTGGTGGCTGATGATGGGAAAGAGATGGTGGTGCCTGAGGATGACCTAGCAATGGTGCCGCCTGAAGATGGCCTCGCGATGGTGGGGGTGCCTGACAATGACCTCGCGATGGTGGTGGCGCCGGTGATCCCACAGCCGGGCGACATGACCATGCCAATTGTGGTAGAAGACTACATCCCACTGCCTTCACCACCTCGCCGCTCCTGGCGCATCAGGATGAGGAAGGAGAAGGAGAAGAAGAATGAGGAGTGAACTATGTCAGGTATGTCAAATCTCCAGAATGATCTATATATACTTAGCTTTGTTTCCTCCGAAATGACATAAGTTAGCTCTAATATGCTAAGTTATCTCTAATATGCTTAGTTTCCTAGGTATGCTCAATAATGACCTACACTTCGCTTACTCGTGTAAAAAATGGAATAATTATGCTTAGTTAACTCAAAAATGGCATAATTAGTTAAGTTAGGTCCAAAATGAACCATTTAACCTAGGTTAGCTCCAATATGATCCATTTTACCTAGGTTAGCTCCAAAATGACCAAGTTTACCTAGGTTAACTCCTTGATCCATTTTAGCTAGGTTAGCTCCAAAATGACCTAGTTTACCTAGGTTAGCTCCAAACTGACCAAGTTTACCTATGTTAGCTCCAATATGATCCATTTTAGCTAGGTTAGCTCCAAAATGATCAAGTTTACCTAGGTTAGCTCCAATATGATCCATTTGAGCTAGGTTAGCTCCAAAATGATCAAGTTTACCTAGGTTAGCTCCAATATGATCAATTTTAGCTAGGTTAGCTCCAAAATGACCTAGTTTACCTAGGTTAGCTCCAAAATGACCTAGTTTACCTAGGTTAGCTCCAAAATGACCTAGTTTACCTAGGTTAGCTCCAAAATGACCAAGATGGCATAATATGCTTAGTTCACTCAAAGATGGTATAATTAACTAGGTTAGCTCCATTTTACCTAAGTATGCTTACTTCTTATTCCAGTCTTCTTCTTCTTCTTCTTCTTCTTCTTTTTCATTTTCTTCTTCATGTTCTTCTTCTTCTTCTAACTTTCTTGTTTCCCATTTTATAGATCTCATTTAATTCACGGAAGCTTGCATGGATGGAGTGCTTCTTTTCACTTTCTGCTTTTACTTTGTATCGATGAACTTGCATGGATGGAACTTGTTATATGGATGGATGGATAACGGTGTTGGATGAACAATGTGAAACTTTTGTAATATGTATGGATGGAACTATGTGTTGGTTATGTATGTATATATGATGAAACTTGTGTGTTGGATATGTATTTTGTGAAATTTGTGTGTTGAAACTTGTTTGTTCAAATTGAATGAATTTAAGAAAAAACAGAAAAATAGGGGCTATACAGGATCTTTGCCGTCCGCTGGCGGACGACAAAGAAATTTGCCATCAGCCAGCAGACGGCAAAGATGCCACGTGGCAGCTCCCTGTACAACCTGGGGGCTGTCCTATTTGGTTACTTTGCCATCCACCAGCGGATGGCAAAGCTCACCATTAGCCCCCTAACAGCCAGACGTTGTCACGTGTGCCATCTAGGGCCGTTGCCGTCGGCCGGCTGACGGCAAAGATCGTTTCATCTTTGCCGTCCGCCAGCTGATGGCAAAGAAGCCTTTGTCGTAGCCCATTCAGCCGGACCTGTTACCGTCATTTGACAGATGGCAAAGGTCTTTGTCGTCCGCCTTGTATGCCTTTGCCGTCCACCATGGCGGACGGCAAAGAACCTGATTCCAGTAGTGCTAGATGGTTATCCCAGTTTCTCTCAAATACCTGTGTTAAGAGAGGATCAGGAAAAGACCAGTTTTACTTGCCCTTTCGGTACCTTTGCTTATAGACGTATGCCTTTTGGTTTATGCAATGCACCTGCTGCCTTTCAAAGATGTATGACTGCTATATTCTCTAACTTTTGTGAAAAGATTGTTGAGGTTTTCATGGATGATTTCTCTGTTACGAAACTTGTTTTGATGATTGCTTAAGCAACCTTGATCGAGTTTTGCAGAGATGAGAAGAAACTAACCTTGTCTTGAATTGGGAGAAGTGCCACTTTATTGGTAATGAAGGTATTGTCTTGGGGCATAAAATTTCTGAAAGAGGTATTGAAGTTGATAAATCTAAAGTAGATGCTATTGAAAAGATGCCATGTCCTAAAGATATCAAAGGTATAAGAAGTTTCCTTGGTCATGTTGGTTTCTATAGGACGTTTATTAAAGACTTCTCTAAAATTTCTAGGCCTCTCACTAATATCTTGCAAAAAGATGTTCCTTTTGTTTTTTATGATGATTGTGTAGAAGCATTTGAAATACTTAAGAAAGCATTGATTTCTGCACCTAGTATTCAGCCACCTGATTGGAATTTACCCTTTCAAATTATGTGTGATGCTAGTGACTATGATGTCGGTGCTGTTCTAGGACAAAGAGTTGATAAGAAATTAAATTATCCAATACACTAGTAAAACTCTAGATAGTGCCCAGAGAAATTATGCTACTACTGGAAAAGAAATTTTAGCAGTCGTATTTGCTTGTGATAAGTTCAGACCTTATACTGTTGATTCCAAAGTAACTATTCACACTGATCATGCTGCTATTAAATATCTTATGGAAAAGAAAGATGCTAAACCTAGTCTTATTAGATGAGTTCTCATGCTACAAGAATTTGATTTGCATATTATCGATAGAAAGGGAGTTGAGAACCCCATTGCAGACAACTTGTCTAAGTTAGAAAAAGTTCTTGATGACCCACTTACCTATTGATGATAGCTTTCCTGATGAACAATTAGCTGTCATAAATGCTTCTCGTACTGCTCTATGGTATGCTGATTATGCTAATTACATTGTTGCTAAATTTATACCACCTAGTTTCACATACCAGCAAAAGAAAAGTTTTTCTATGATTTAAGACATTACTTTTGGGATGACCCACACCTTTATAAAGAAGGAGTAGGTGGTGTTATTAGACGTTATGTACCTGAGCATGAACAGGAATAGATACTACGCAAGTGTCACTCCGAGGCTTACGAGGGACAGCATGCTAGAGATAGAACTGCACATAAGGTATTGCAATCCAGTTTTTATTGGCCTATTCTTTTCAAGGATGCCCGTAAGTTTTTCTTGTCTTGCGATGAATGTCAAAGAATTGGTAATATTAGTAGACGTCAAGAAATGCGTATGAACTATTCACCTGTTATTGAACCATTTGATGTTTGGGGCTTTGATTATATGGGACCTTTTCCTTCCTCTAATGGATATACACATATTTTAGTTGCTTTTGATTATGTTACTAAATGGGTGGAAGCTATTCCAACTAGTAGTGTTGATCATAACACTTCTATTAACATGCTTAAAGAAGTTATTTTCTTGAGGTTTGGAGTCCCTAAATATTTAATGACTAATGGTGGTTCACATTTTGCTCATGGTGCTTTTCGTAAAATGCTTGCTAAGTATGATGTTAATCATAGAATTGCATCTCCATATCATCCTTAGTCTAGTGGTCAAGTAGAATTGAGTAATAGAGAGATTAAATTGATCTTGCAAAAGACTGTTAATAAATCTAGAAAGAATTGGTCCAAGAAACTAGATGATGCATTATGGGCTTATAGAACTGCTTATAAAAATCCTATGGGTATGTCTCCATATAAAATGGTTTATGGAAAAGCTTGTCACTTACCTCTCGAACTAGAACATAAGGCATATTGGGCTATTAAAGAGCTCAATTATGATTTCAAACTTGCCGGTGAGAAGAGGTTATTTGACATTAGCTCACTTGATGAATGGAGAACCCAAGCCTATGAGAATGCCAAGTTGTTTAAAGAAAAAGTTAAAAGATGGCATGACAAAAGGATACAAAAGCATGAGTTTAATGTAGGTGATTATGTTTTTCTATACAACTCTCGTTTAAGATTTTTTGCAGGAAAACTTCTCTCTAAATGGGAAGGTCCTTACATTATCGAGGAGGTCTATCGTTCCGGTGCCATAAAAACCAACAATGTCGAAGGCACAAATCCGAAGGTAGTAAACGGTCAAAGAATCAAACATTATATCTCAGGTAATCCCATAAATGTTTAAACCAATGTCATTGACACCGTAACCCTAGAGGAGTACATAAGGGTCACTTTCCAGAATGTTTCAGACTCCAAAAAGGAATAGGTATGTGGTACGGTAAATAAACCGACTCCAAAAATGTTCTAATAGTAATTTTTCTCCGTTTTGGAATATTTAAAAAATTAGGAAAACTAAAAATAATCCGAAAGAGAAACGAGGCATCCACGAGGGTGGAGGGTGCGCCCTACCCCCCTAGGCGCGCCCCCTGCCTCGTGGACACCTCGTGTGCCCTCCGGACTCCGTTCTCTTGCACAATACTTCTTTTGGTCAGTAAAAAACCATTATATAATCTCCCGAAGGTTTTGACCACCGTATCATGACAAAATCTCCTGTTTTCATTTTGAGCTATTTTCTGCCAGGGTTTTTCAAGGTCAGGCATCATGTCGTCCCCCTCCTCCAACAATACGGGCGACGATGCTTGGCTAATGAAGATAGAGATGAAGCGAGAAGAACTCGGGGAAACCAACGAAGGTGATAAGATCAAGAAGTCCACCGAGGATCATGTCCCGACAGCATAAGAAGAAGACATCCTTCAACCTTACAACAATCATCTCACTCCCATTGAAATTGAAGCTTTCAAGATCATTGAAATAGTTCGTATACAAAACAAGTACCTCACGCATGAAAATATTTTGTTGCAAGAGCATATCACCACACTCAAGGGCATCATTCATAAATTGGAGCATCTCCTTCACTCGACGTGTGGCACTACTTCATCAACAACTCCATCATCACCACCTCCGAAGAAAGAGACATAAATACATGGGTATGTGCACTCCCCTTGGCAACTGCCAATATTGGGGGAGGTGCCCCGGTATCGTATCGCCATCACACTCCTATCTTTATCGTTTTTCTTAGTTCGATCCTTTTGGTTATATTTTGATCGAGCAGAATAAATTTTTAGTATGGTCTAGCTTTGAGTTTTGTTTGATCCCTATCTATGTAATCGAGTCCGTGAATTATATGTAATAAAGAGTAGTTTTGAGTTGAGGGCTTTACCATCTTGCTATAATCTTGAGGGAATTAAAGAAAGAACAAAAAGAAATAAAAATATCATATTGATCTTATGGAGAGTAATGACTTCACATATAAAGAGTATGATGAATAAAAGTTGTTGAGAGTTGACAAACATAGTTTTTGTCATCGTTGCAATTAATAGGAAATAATAAAGAAAGAGAGGTTTTCACATATAAATATACTAATATCTTGGACATCTTTTGTGATTGTGAGCACTCATTAAAATATGACATGCTAAAAGTTGATGATGGACAAGGAAGACAATGTAATGGCTTATGTTTCCTTATATCCGAATAAGTTATATTGTCATGGATCATCCAACATGTTGAGCTTGCCTTTCCCCCTCATGCTAGCCAAATTCTTTGCACCAAGTAGAGATACTACTTGTGCTTCCAAACATCCCTAAACCCAGTTTTGCCATGAGAGTCCACCATACCTACCTATGGATTGAGTAAGATCCTTCAAGTAAGTTGTCATCGGTGCAAGCAATAAAAATTGCTCTGTAAATATGTATGATCTATTAGTGTGAAGAAAATAAGCTACAAGCTTGTGATGTGGAAGAAATAAAAGCGATGAACTGCATAATAAAGGTCCCTATCATAAGTGGAAATATAAAGTGACATTCTTTTGCATTAAGATCTTGTGCATCCAACCATAAAAGTGCATGCAACCTCTGCTTCCCTCTGCGAAGGGCCTATCTTTTATTCTTACCCTCATATAAGAGTCATGGTGATCTTCACCTTTACTTTTTACACTTTATCCTTTGGCAAGCACTATGTGTTGGAAATATCCTGATATATATACCCACTTGGATGTAGGTTTTCATAAAGTATTGCTATTGACATTACCCTTGAGGTAAAAGGTTGGGAGGCGAAACTATAAGCCCCTATCTTTCTCTGTGTCCGATTGAAACTTTGTACCCATAAGTATTGCATGAGTGTTAGAAATTGTGAAAGACTAAATGGTAGTTGAGTATGTGGACTTGCTGAAAAGCTCTTATATTGACTCTTTTAGATGTTATGATAAATTGCAATCAATGACCGAGATCATAGTTTGTTAGTTTTCATTGAAGTTTCTAATTCATACTTTACACTGTGAATAGATTGTTACTTTAGCATAATAGACAATATGAAAATATATGTTGTTGTTCTAAAGATGATCATGATGCCCTCATGCCCGTATTTTATTTTATCGACACCTCTATCTCTAAACATGTGGACATATTTTTCAATATCGGCTTTTGCTTGAGGACAAGTGAGGTCTAAGCTTGGGGGAGTTGATACGTCCATTTTGCATCATGCTTTTATATCAATAAGATTTACATGAAGAGGGAGAATGCTGGCAGCTGAATTCTGGACTGGAAAAGGAGCAAATATTAGAGACCTATTTTGCACAACTCCAAAAGTCCTGAAACTCCACAGAAATCAGTTTTGGAATATATTAAAAATATTGGGCGAAGAAAGCCCTACAGGGGGCCACCTGCTAGCCACGAGGGTGGAGGGCGTGCCCTATCCCCTGGGCGCGCCCCCTGCCTCGTGGGTCACCTGGCAGGCCCCCGACATCCATCTTCTGCTATATGGTGTCTTTTACCTTGGAAAAAATCATAAGGAAGCTTTCGGGACGAAGCACCGCCGTCTCAAGGCGGAACCTGGGCAGGAACAATCTAGGGCTCTGGCGGAGCTGTTCTGCTGGGAAAACATCCCTCTGGGAGGAGGAAATCGTCACCATCGATCCTCTCATCGAGAGGGGGTCAATCTCCATCAACATCTTCACCAGCACCATCTCCTCTCAAACCCTAGCTCATCTCTTGTATCCGATCTTTGTCTCAAAACCTCAGATTGGTACATGTGGGTTGCTAGTAGTGTTGATTACTCCTTGTCGTTGATGCTAGTTGGTTTATTCGGTGGAAGATCATATTTTCAGATCCTTAATGCTTATTCATCCTTATCAGCGAAGGTGATGTGTGATCCCTTACACCTGTGCTAATTTCGGCCTTTGTTTTCTTTTGGTTTGTTTTCATTGATCGTTGGATTTGCTTGTTGCCCCCAGTCCTTGGCGTCTTCATTGTAGCCTCGATGGAATTCTCGCCCTCAGATTATGTTCATTATGCTCTTCAACAACTTCTTTACTTGAAAGCTTGATCTCGTCACATGCAACTTTTACCTTCTCCTTAAATGGATCGGCTTGAAGCAGCTGATGCAAAAACTTTTTGCCATCAGGACCAATCGGAATAGACTGGTCATCTCTTGGTGTTTCAACAAATTTCAATCGTCCTTTTTCAATGGACTATTTGATGAAACATGTTGCAATCCTCGAAATTATGCTTGGACGAATCATGCAACTTACAATACATTCGTCCCTAGATTGATGGCTTGACATGGTGATCAAGAATTCTAATGCAATAATTTTTCAGCAACAAATCAAATATTTGATCACATACGCTTGAATTGAAGGTATACTTCTTATTGTTTAGCCGGTCTTGCTGTGAGAACGTCTTTGGAGGTAAGCAAACGAATGGTTCAGATTTGGAATCTCCCCGTTCGGCTATGCAATGTGTTTTGCACTCTATATCCGATTTCTTTCGATAAGATATCATAATAGCATCAGCTTTCTCAAAAGAATTTAACCTTGGCTTTAAATTTCTAAAACGAAAATAGTTAGAGCATACGTGTCTCTGATACGTTCATTTTGCATCATGTTTTCCTACTATTATTTATGTTGTTTTATTGTATAATAGTGCTTTTTGGAGTAGTTCTAATGCCGTTTCTCTCATAATATGCAAGGTATGCACGAAGGGGGAGACTTCTGGCAGCTGGAAATCAGGACCTGAAAAAGCTACGTCAAGCTACCTATTCTGCACAACTCCAAATGAGCTGAAAATCCCCGAGGATTTATTATGGAATATTTAAGGAATATTGGACAAAATAAGTAGCATAGGAGGGCCACCAGGTGGGCACAACCCACCTAGGCGCGTCAGGAGGCCCAGGCGCACCCTGGTGGGTACTGCCCTCCTCAGCCCACCTCCGGTGCCCATCTTCTGGTCATTTTGACCTAGAAAACATAAGGGGAGGACATTCGGGACGAAGCGCCGCCGCCTCGACGTGGAACTTGGGAAGGAGCACTTTTGCCCTCCGGCGGAGCGATTCCGCCGGGGGAACTTCCCTCCCAGAGGGGGAAATCATCGTCATCATCATCACCAACAACTCTCCCATCTTGGGGGGGGGGTATCTTCATCAACATCTTCACAACACCAACTCCTCTCAAACGCTAGTTTATCTCTCGCGGTCAATCTTTGTACCAAAACTATAGATTGGTGCCCGTGGGTGACTAGTAGTGTTGATTACATCTTCTAGTTGATTACTATATGGTTTATTTGGTGGAAGATTATATGATCGGGTCCATTATGCTATTCAATACCCCTCTGATATTGAGCATTTTTATCATTTGTGAGTAGTTACTTTCGTTCTTGAGGTCACGGGAGAAATCATGTTGCAAGTAATCATGTGAACTTGATATGTGTTCGATATTTTGATGGTATGTATGTTGCCATTCTCTTAGTGGTGTCATGTGAACGTCGACTACATGACACTTCACCATATTTGGTCCTAAGGGAATGCATTATGGAGTAGTTATTAGATGGTGGGTTGTGAGAGTGACAGAAGCTTAAACCCTAGTTTATGCGCTATTCCGTAAGGGACCGATTGGATCCAAAAGTTTAATGCTATGGTTAGAATTTATTGTTAATACTTATCTCATAGTTGCGGATGCTTGCAAGAGGGTTAATCATAAGTAGGAGGTTTGTTGAAGTAAGAACAACACCTAAGCACCGGTCCACCCACATATCAAATTATCAAAGTACCTAACACGAATTAAGCCAACATGATGAAAGGGACTAGATGAAATTCCCGCGTACCCTCAAGAACACTTTGCTTATCATAAGAAACCGTTTTGGCCTATCCTTTGCCTCAAAAGGATTGGGCTACCTTTCTGCACTTTTCTTACTACTATTGTTACTTACTCGTTGCAAATTATCTTGCTACCAAACTACACCGCTACTTACAATTTTAGCACTTGCAGACATTGCCTTGCTGAAAACCACCTGTCATTTCCTTCTGCTCCTCGTTGGGTTTGACACTCTTACTTATCGAGAAGGGCTCTTGTGGGTCATCAAGACAATTTTATGGCACCGTTGCCGGGGAGTGAAGCGCTCTTGGTAAGTGGAAATTGGTAAGGAAACATTATTACTACATGCTAAAATTTATTGTCACTTGCTACTATGGAAAACAATCCTTTGAGGGGTTTGTTTAGGGTATCTTCACCTCGACCGGAACCACAATTAGTTACCCCTCAACCTACTGCACCTACTGAAAATATTGAATATGAAATTCCTTCGAGTATGTTAGAACAGCTGCTAGCTAATCCTTATGCAGGAGATGGAACCGAACATCCTGCTATGCACTTGATATATGTGGATGAAATTTGTGGATTATTTAAGCTTGCAGGTATGCCCGGAGATGAAGCTAAGAAGAAGGTTTTCCCTTTATCTTTGAAGGGAAAAGCATTAACATGGTATAGTCTATGCGATGATATTGGATCTTGGAACTGGAACCGTTTGAAATTGGAATTTCATCGGAAATTTTATCCTATGCATCTAGTTCATCGTAATCGGAATTATATATATAATTTTTGGCCTTGTGAAGGAGAAAGTATCGCTCTAGCTTGGGGTAGGCTTAAGTCAATGCTATATTCATGCCCCAATCATGAGCTCTCGAGAGAAATTATTATCCAGAATTTTGATGCTCGGCTTTCTCGTAATGTTCAATCCATGCTCGATATTTCTTGCACTGGTTCTTTTATGAAGAAGACTATTGAATTCTGGTGGGATATTTTAGAAAGAATTAAATGCAACTCTAAATATTGGGAACTCGATGAAGGTAAAGAGTCAGGTATCGAACCTAAGTTTGATTGTGTTAAATCTTTTATGAATACTGATGCCTTTCAAAAGTTTAGCACTAAATATGGACTTGACTCTGAGATAGTAGCTTCCTTTTGTGAATCTTTTGCTACTCATGTTGATATCCCTAAAGAGAAGTGGTTTAAATATCACCCACCAATTAAAGAAGAAGCTAAAGAATCGGTAAAAGCTAAAGAAGAAACTATCATCTACAACGTTGATCCAGTTGTTCCCACTGCTTATATTGAAAAAACAACTTTTCCTGTTAGGATGAAGGAACATGCTAAAGCTTCAACTATGGTTAACAAAAGTTATGTTAGAACACCCAAACCATCTGAACAAATCAAAGTTGAACCTAGTGTTGCTATGGTTAAAGATCTCTTAGCGGATAATATTGATGGGCATGTTATTTACTTCTGTGATGAAGCTTCTAGAATTGCCAAACCTGAGGGAAAAGATAAACATAGACCAGCTGTTGGCATGCCTGTTGACTCAGTTAAGATAGGAGATCATTGTTATCATGGGTTATGTGACCTATATGCTAGTGTGAGTGTTATTCCTTTCTCATTATATGAAGAAATTGAAGATGAAATAGCACCTGCTGAAATAGAATACATAGATGTTACTATTAAACTTGCTAATAGAGATACTATATCACCAATTGGGATTCTTAGAGATGTTGAAGTCTTGTGTGGGAAGGTAAAATACCCTACTGACTTTCTTGTTCTTACCACCCCACAGGATACATTTTGTCCCATTATATTTGGTAGACCTTTCTTGAACACCGTCAATGCTAAAATAGATTGTAAGAAACAAACTGTCGGTGTTAGCTTTGGTGATGAATCTCATGAGTTTAATTTTTCCAAGTTTAGTAAACAACCTCATAAGAAAGATTTGCCTAGTAGGATGAAATTATTGGTCTTGCTTCTATTGCTGTGCCTCCTATTGATCCTTTGGAACAATACTTGCTAGATCATGAAAATGATTTGCATATGCATGAAAGAAATGAAATAGATAAAATCTTTTTTGAACAACAACCTATACTTAAACACAATGTGCCTATTGAAACTCTAGGAGGTCCTCCTCCACCTAAAGGTGATCCTGTGTTTGAATTAAAACAATTGCCAGACACTCTAAAATATGCTTATCTTGATGAAAAGAAGACATATCCTATTATTATTAGTGCTAACCTTTCAGAACCTGAAGAAGAAAGATTATTGAAAGTTCTAAGGAAGCACAGGCTGCTATAGGATATACTCTTGATGATCTTAAGGGCATTAGTCCCACTCTATGTCAGCACAAGATTAATATGGACCTGATGCTAAACCCATTGTTGATCACCAACATAGTTTAAATCCGAAAATGAAAGAAGTGGTAAGACCGGAAATATTGAAACTTCTGGAAGCAGGTATAATCTATCATATAGCTGATAGTAGATAGGTAAGTTCTATTCATTGTGTCCCTAAGAAGGGAGGTATTACTGTTGTTCCTAATGATAAGAATGAGCTTATTCCACACAGAATTGTCACAGGCTACAGAATGGTAATTGATTATAGAAAAATAAATAAAGCTACTAGAAAAGATCATTACCCTTTGCCTTTTATTGATCAAATGTTAGAAATACTATCTAAGAACACACATTTTTTCTTCCTTGATGGATACTCTAGCTTTTCACAAATACCTGTTTTACAATCTGATCAAGAAAAGACCACGTTTACTTGTCCTTTTGGAACATTTGCTAATAGACGTATGCCTTTCGGTTTATGTAATGCACCTACTACCTTTAAAAGATGTATGACTGCTATATTCTATAATTTTTGTGAAAAGATTGTTGAGGTTTTCATGGATGACTTTTCTGTTTATTGGAAGTCTTTTGATGATTGTTTAAGCCATCTTGATCGAGTTTTTCATAGATGTGAACAAGCAAATCTTGCCTTGAATTGGGAGAAGTGCCACTTTATGGTTAATGAAGGTATTGTCTTGGGACATAAAATTTCTGAAAGAGCCATTGAGGTGGACAAATCCAAGGTTGATGCAATTGAGAAAATGCCATGTCCAAAAGATATCAAAGGTATTCGTAGTTTCCTTGGTCATGCTGGTTTCTATAGGAGGTTTATCAAAGAATTTTCTAAAATTTCTAGGCCTCTTAATAATCTTTTGCAAAAGGATATTCCCTTTGTGTTTGATGATGATTGTATGGAAGCCTTTGAAACACTAAAGAAAGCCTTAATCACTGCACTTGTTGTTCAACCACCTGATTGGAACTTGCCTTTTGAGATTATGTGTGATGCTAGTGATTACGCTGTTGGTGCCGTAATAGGACAAAGAGTTGATAAGAACCTAATGTTATTCATTATGCTAGTAAAACTCTAGACAATGCTCAACAAAATTATGCTACTACCGAAAAATAATTCTTAGCAATGGTGTTTGCTTGTGATAAATTTAGATCTTACATTGTTAATTCTAAAGTAATTGTTCACACCGATCATACTGCTATAAAATATCTTATGGAAAAGAAAGATGCTAAACCTAGACTCATTAGGTGGGTTCTTCTGCTATAAGAATTTGATTTGCATATCACTGATAGGAAAGGAGCAGAGAACCCCGTAGCTAATAACTTGTCTAGACTTGAAAATATTCTTGATGACCCACAACCTATTAATGATAGCTTCCCTGATGAACAACTAGCTATAATAAATGTTTCTCATAGTACACCTTGGTATGCTGACTATGCTAATTATATTGTTGCTAAATACATACCACCTAGCTTCACATACCAACAAAAGAAAAATTCTTCTATGACTTAGGACATTACTTTTGGGATGACCCACATCTTTATAAAGAATAAGTAGATGGTATTATTAGACGTTATGTACCTGCGCATGAACAGGAACAAATACTAAGGAAATGTCACTCCGAAGCTTATGGAGGACATCACGCGGGAGATAGAACTGCTCATAAGGTATTGCAATCTGGTTTTTATTGGCCTACTCTCTTCAAGGATGCCCGTAAGTTTGTCTCACCATGTGATGAATGCCAAAGAATAGGTAATATCGGTAAGCGTCAAGAAATGCCTATGAATTATTCACTTGCTGTTGAACCATTTGATGTTTGGGGATTTGACTTTATGGGACGCTTTCCTTCCTCTAATGGGTATACACATATTTTGGTTGCTGTTGATTATGTTACTAAATGGGTACAAGCTATTCCAACCAGTAGTGCTAATCACAACACTTCTATTAAAATGCTTAAGGAAGTTATTTTTCCAAGGTTTGGAGTCCCTAGATATTTAATGACTGGTGGTGGTTCACATTTTATTCATGGTGCTTTTCGTAAGATGCTTGCTAAGTATGATATTAATCATAGAATTGCGTCACCTTATCATCCTCGGTCTAGTGGTCAAGTTGAACTTAGCAATAGAGATATAAAACTAATCTTACAAAAGACTGTCAATAGGTCCCGGAAGAATTGGTCTAAGAAATTAGATGATGCGCTTTGGGCTTATAGAACAGCCTACAAAAATCCTATGGGTATGTCTCCATATAAAATGGTTTATGGAAAAGCTTGTCCTTTACATCTTGAGTTAGAACACAAAGCATTTTGGGAAATAAAAGAACTCAATTATGATTTCAAACTTGCTAGAGAAAAGAGGTTATTTGGAGAACCCAGGCTTATGAAAGTGCTAAGTTATTCAAAGAAAAAGTTAAAAGATGACATGACAAAAGAATCCAAAAGCGTGAGTTCAAAGTCGGAGAATATGTTCTTTTGTACAACTCTTGTTTTAGATTCTTTGCAGGAAAACTCCTCTCCAAATGGGAAGGACCCTATGTCATCGAGCAGGTCTATCGATCCGGAGCTATCAAAATAAATAATCCCGAAGGGACTAACCCGAAAGTTGTCAATGGGCAATGAATAAAACACTATATCTCAAGTACACCCATTAATGTAGAAAGCAATGTTATCCAAACTTTAACACTGGAAGAACACATAAGAGAGTCCTTCCGGAACACTGCAGAATCGAGAAAATAAGGAGGTACGTCATACGGTAAGTAAACGGACTCCAAAAAATCCGCAAAAATATTTTTTGTCAATTTTGGAATATTTAGAAAATTAGGAAAATAAGAAACTTCCAGGAAAGTGACCCTGGTGGGCAGGATACACCAGGGCGTGCCAGGATTCCCTGGCGCGCCAGGTGGGTTGTGCCCACCTCGGGTACTTTCCAATCTTTGTTTTTCTTCCATTCTACTTGTTCCCCAAGATAAAAAAATCTATATATACCTCCCAAACCTATTAACCTCCGTATCGCGGAGAAATATCCTATTTTCTTTTCTTGTTTTTCTGTCGGATCCAATCCACCATGGCCTCTCCAAACTCTTCCAAGGACAAGTTCTTCGACAACGTCATCAACCCATATCTGTGGGAGGTGATGCAGCACCCTCAATCTATCCAGATGCGCGATGGGGTGTCGCATATCCGCGATGTGCAAGGACCTAAGGGGACAGGATCCGTGGAGGCCAGGCTTGGAGCCATGGAGCAGGACATCTTCAAGTGCAAGGGGATGGTGGAGCGTGGACTCAATGCTAATCACCTCATAATCGCGGACTATACCCGTGATATCAAGGTGGATGCACTACAAAAAAAAGACACATCCGTGACATTTTGGGCTAAATGAATTTTTTTCCTATCATTCTTATGACACTTCTATGACGATAATTGTGATAAAACCCGGTATCATCATAGATGTGGTGGCTCCTACTTCTATGACAAAAAATCATGACAGAAAATGGGCTTTTCATCCTCGGCGGGCCGGAGACGTAGCTGCATGACATTCTTTGGGCTGTCCACGACGGAAAAAACCGTGGTAGAAGCGAGGGCGAGGAAAATTTCGGGGAGTTCCCGGTTACGGTGGGTGGTATGGGGCTGAGCGATGCGTGTTTCTCTCATACATGTACGTGCGTGTGTGCGAGGCGTTGGGCTCTAACTGAACCCGAGCAAGGCGTTGGGCTCTAATTGAACCCGAGCGGTTGCACTAGCTAAGTTACTGAACCCGAGCGATCGATCCCTTGTTGTTAACTGAACCCGAGTGATTCCTTCGCTACTGCTGCTAACTGAAGCCGATCGAACCCTGCTGCCTCCTTCCCTTGATGAACAGTGAGCATTGTTGGGGGGGGGGGGTTGGATGAACAGTTCCCGGTGGGGGTGGATGAACAGGACCCAGTGGTATTGCCTCTGGATGAACAGGACCCCGATTAAGCCGGTTGGGGGTGGATGAACAGGACCCTATGGAGGGCTGTATGAACAGTAGCCGGTGCAGGGCTGGATGAGCAGTAGCCGGTGGAGGGGTGGTTGAACAGGACCCCATGGAGAGGGCTGGTTGAACAGTAGCCGGTGGAGGAGCGGTGGAGGCTGGATGAACAGGAGGCCGTGGATGAACAGTCGTAGTTGGAGGCTGGAGGAGGTCGACGGTGGATGAACAGTAGCCCGTGGAGGCTGGAGGAGGTCGACGGTGGAGATGAACAATATCCCGTGGAGTCCCGTTTTGTGGTACGCCACACCCCTCCCGATGAACAGGACACCCATTTCGACCGTAGGGCTCCAACACAAGTCCGTTTCGTCCATTTTGCGGTACACCACACCCCTCTCAATCAACAGGACCCTGTTTCAACCATAGGAGGTCTAACAGAAGTTCATTTCCTCCGTTTTGCGGTACACCAAACCTCTCCCGATGAACAAGATCCCGTTTCGACCGTGGCCGATTGAACACAAGGCCATTTGCTCCGTTCTGCGGTACGCCAGGCCTCGTTTCCATTGGCTATTCCGTCCAAGCCGGTTGGCTCCCGATGAACACGACGACGCATTCCGTTCTGACCCAGCCAGTTGGCTCCCCATGAACACGACAACAACGCAGTTTCTTCGTTCCGACCCAGCCATGTACACGAGCCCTGGCCGTACGTATGGGCGAGTAGGCGTTCGAGACCCGCCCGTAAGTACGTACGTGGCCGTATTTTCTTTCATGCACCCTGGTCGTTGTACGTACATGTACATGCTATGTGCGCGCCTCTACTACGACACGTGCGCACCTCTACTACGACATGTGCCCTTCCTTCCTTGCACGACCATGGTTCATCGCTGCAGCCTGCAGACAGACCGATCGACCAGTATGTACGTACACGTTTGCGACCAGAATTACAACACTACATACACTTCGACCAGGTGGGTCCCGACTGTTAGGCACTTCCTTGCGTGCGAAGATGTAGCTGGTGGGTCCCATCAGTCAGGGGGGTGAATCGTTTATTTTTGCCCGGACGCACTCCCTTGCGTGCGAAGATGTAGCTGGTGGGTCCCAACAGTTAGGGGGAAACTTTTTTTGCGAAATACGGTGGCCCGTCCGGTGGGTCCCTGCTGTTAGGTGAAAGAATAATTATTTTGCGCATAATAAGGAGGCACTTCCTTGCGGCTGCCGTGGACCCAACTGTCAACCTCTCCACATATAGTACTCTTCCGATGGAAGTCGTTCCTTGACCATGTTGACCACGCCGCGCCAAAAGCACCCGTGCGGTGGACGACGGCGAGGCCTAGGAAGGGGACAACGCAGAGCCGGGTAAGACGCGACAGTGGAAGCTCACACGGAGAGGAGTATGAGGGTTCACTGGTTTGGGTGCGGTGTGAGGCTCCCGTCGCTGCAGAATAACAGGGGGTGTGGGTGAGGCCTCCACGGCATCACTGCTGGTCATGGGAGGCAGGAGCATGCGGCACGACCGGTGCTGGTTTGGGCGGCTGGCGCAAGAAGACCAGAAGTTGAAGAAGCACTACGGCCGTTGGATGGACATCGTACGGTCACTGGAGCTAGAATCGTTCATATTGACTAAGTTGACAAAGCCCTCCGTCCCCGTCAACTTAGTAGGCCCACAAGTCAGCCTCCCACTATGGTGGGTCCCAGCTGGAAGGGGGTATTCATTTTTTTATGCGCAATAAGGAGGCACTTCTTTGCGTGTGAAGATATAGTTGGTGGGTCCGACCTGTCAACAGGGGGAATGTTTTTTTGGAGAAATACAGAGGCCCTTCCGATGGGTCCCAGATGTCAGGTGGAGGAATCATTATTTTGCGCATAATAAGGAGGCATTTCCTTGTGTGCGGCCATGGACCCAGCTGTCAGCCTCTCCACGTACAGTCCACTTCTGATGGATGCCGTTCTTTGACCATGTTGACAGGCCACGCCGAGAGCACCAGGGCGATGGACGACGGCGAGGCCTATGAAGGGAAAGACACGGAGTCGGGGAAGACACGGCAGTGGCTACCCACGCGGTGGGGAGTATGAGGGTTGACTGGTTCAGCTGCCATTGCCGGAAAATAACAGGAGGTGTGGGTGAGTAGAGGGATAGACTGGCCAGGGATGCGAGTATGGTGGGCCCATGAGGCCTGCCCGGCAGCATAGCCGGCCACAGGAGACAGGAGTAGGTGGTTCCGCTAGCGCTGGTTTGGGCGGCTGGAGCAGGAAGATCAGAGACTGAAGAAGCACGATTGTCATTAGATTGACATCTAACGGTCTAACGCTGGTAGAGTTGATTGTTGACTAAGTTTATTTTTTTGAGAAACCTTGTGTACGCATGAACATAGTAGGCCCACATGTCAGCCTCCAAAACTGTGGCAGACAACATAGCGCCCATTTGCTATTTTTTTTTAATAATTTGCAGCCCATTTGCTAATTCTTAAGTAATTTATTACAACCCATTTTCTGCCCAGGACCACTGTCAAAAAGTTCAACCTTATTTTGCATATTTTGGTGGAGGCCAAACTATTGTAATCCCGAAATAATAAACATTTTTAAGAACTTATTGATTTGCCAAAAAAATCATTTTGTTTTTGTAAGCAAATAAGAAGTGGGACAATTGAGTTGGTTTAAGGGAAAACCAGTGGTAAAAAAATCAGCGCTGGGAGGGAAAACAACAACAAAAATAAGGATGTAACATGAAAAGGGAATTTTATGTATTTTCAATATAATGATACGTGTATATGAACTAGTAAAACTATAGGTAGAAATTAGAAAACAGATGTAGGACATGGTGTTTCAAGAGGAAAATAGAACTGGGCTATGTGTTTGATTCAGTAAAAAAACTGCATGTGGATGTTGTAAGACAAAATATAACTAACGCTGGCGGGCCAGAGGCCAGTAGATACCTGCTGGATCTTTGTGCCCCATTGTCGTCATGGGCTGGGCCTATTAAAAACAAAACCAAGCCTGGGCAGTCTACAGCCCAGTTGAAACTTGCTCGACCTGAGAAAACAATATACCTGCTCCATAAACAAGAGAATTCTGCAAGTACAGACTGCTAATTGGGATGCAGCAGGTATATTGTTTTTTCATCGTGATAATAAGTGCATGCACTAGTTTCAAAAAAATTGGAGAACTGAGAATTCGAACGACAGGTGCTTATGCTACCCATCAAATAAAAATCAGGTGCCTGAAAATTCATTTCGAAACAAATGTTTCAGCTTTATATCCACGTCGACCCTCGGCATGATGGTTGAAAGAAAATGCCATGTTCATACCGAAAGATCGGTAAAAGCAATACCAACTTGCGGACGACAAGGTAGTACAAGCTCGTTTCAAGAAAAAAGACAAGGTAGTACAAGTACCAATACCAAACTAACTTATAATCTTTTTACTCCTGGCCCTAGTGTTTTTCTGGTAGAAAATCTTGCAGAGGACCAGCTGCCGCTCCTTCTCTTGCTCCAGGTCCCCGGGGTGGTGCTGGTGCACCACCCAGTTGGTCCTTTGCTGGTCGAAGTTCTTGTTGGTGTGCAATACCAGAACCTTTTTGCTGCCCGTCTGCCGGCCGTTGACCATCACCAGCAAGGTACTGCTGGTCTTGTGCCACATCGCGTGCATGCCGCACTCTGACTGTATCTTGCGACACCCACGTGCCCCTTTTGAACACCCTGGAATTACGCTGGAAAAAATGCTTTCTTAGGCCACTCAGTGTGATACCTGCAGTATTGTCGAATACAGATTTTAGTGTATGTAGTTGGCATTTTCATAACATCTTTGGCATGTTGCAATCACTTATTTCACTTTTCATTAACAGTGAAATTGTAATTGCTTCACTAGGTCTGCGTCTAAAAAGAAAAATAGAGCTATGAACAAAGGAATATGTTTGTGCAAGTAGACGGCCGATTGGTGTCTTACCTGGAAGTTTCTCTGGATGGGTGTAGCATATGTCGTGCTCATTGTTGATGGTTGATATGAACAAATCGATGAAAGGGTGAGATCTCGCGCTATCAGCACTCACTTTGGACTCAAGGTGCTCGATCAGCTCCTAATCCGTGGGATCGAACTTGACGCTAGCCGGCAGCACCGGCCAATCCTTCTTGGACTTGCATGGGTTAATTCCAGTTATATGGTACTCAATATATGATCAATCGACTGTTTTAAGTGAATGATGAAAGATTTCGACAGATAAGTGGTACTCCAAATCTGAAGCCCAGAATATCCGAACACGCTGCTGGGATTCTTGTGTCACCTCACGCGCAGTGTGTTGTCACGTGAATTCAATGTGTGGACATAATGAATAATTTGACCGATGTATACTAGTACTGCTACTGTACTACTTACTAGTCGTATTTAGTGTCACATTTTAACCATAGGTTTAACTAACAAATACGCACTTGAAGCCTAATTGATACACACACACACACACACACACACACACACACACATATATATATATATATATAGGGAAAATCCATCCTACCACCCGGTGGTAGTTACCCCACATGTCTCATATACTACCATATGGTACTATATATACTATTTTATTATTTTAAATATGTTCATATACTATATCTAAGATATTTCAAAGCAAGTTAAATGAAAAAATTGCATATGAGCCCATAGTTTTTGTTATATTTGTAAAATACATACATATTTGTACGTAAAAATGAGCATACTCAAAAAATTATACATACTACCTAGAAATTAGTATATATACTACCTAATCATTGTTATATACTACATACTACACGTACATACTCTCGGTTCCGACAGATACTACATACAACATACAAAACGCAAGTGGTGGTAACTACCACTCCTTGTAGGAAACATTTGTCATATATATATATATATATATATATATATATATATATATATATATATATATATACACATATATATATATATATATATATATATATGGCTTCTGCACAGCATCTCCATCATCATTATCAGTACATCCTACGCAGGTGAGTTAGGATGCACTTGATCCTAGGAAGGTATCTATCCTTCAAACCAGAGGAGTGCTTCAAACTAACAACAATACATAATATCCAACAAAAGAGGGTCGTGCTATAGTAGCAGAATACATGGCTCAGTCTAGATATCAGCATGAATCAAGTTGTGCATATTTGCTGTTGGCATGAACCACATCGCCGCATGTAGGGTTTGCAAAAGCCATCCATCGTCTGGAAGCTTGATGCCTTTCACACACTGAAGATTATCTGGCAACAAGCTGTGTCGACGAATCTCTGGATATGGTGATTCATGAAATCCATGGTATGATGTGTAAACACAGTCCCCCCCCCCCCCCCGGCGAATGAAAGTTGTATAGCACGGTAATCATCGTCGATGATATGATCGATGATTAGTTGGATGATTGGATAATTGAGCCCGAGGAACAAAGAGTGGTTGCCGAGGCTGTAAACCCGCCTCCAGTTGAATACGCCTGGCCCAACGGAGCTGGGATCTTTCTCGAACACGAAGCAGCCATAGCCATCAATGTCACGAACGCCCCACGCATTGTACTGCATGTGGTTTGATGTAATGGTTTGGTCAATTTGGTACGTGCGAATGAGCATCAAATGACCGCCATTAGCTGAACGAGCGATAAACCACAACACATTGGCTGGTATGATTCCAGGTCCTGAAATCATGAAGGCCAGCGCATTTGCGTCTGCTGCAATAATTCCAATTGGAGACCAAAAGGACAAAAATAAACAATCATGTTCAAAGTATGTGTGGAATTAAGATTATTATAACAGTGACACATATCATAGATAGAGAATTGCAATGTCGTGCTCATAATCATACCCCAAGTTAAAAAAATAAGCCAATGGCTTTCATATTCTAGCAATATGTCATGGTTCAAACATCATGTAACAATGAGAGGAAAATAGCTATCACAGGGCCTACTCATATTCTACCATAGCATAGCACTTACTATTGTTCTCATATCAACTCTAAGCAATAACATGCATTGTTATAAAAATCTTGGAAAATGAGAGTAACATATAGCAATCATGAGGTTATGCTCATAATATCTATTCTAACAATCATTAGATGCAAATTGTTCTCATATCAACTCAAACAATAACATGTGTGGTCATAAAAATCTAGGAAATGAGAGGAACATATAGCAATAATGTGGTTATAGACATACTATCTATTCTAAATTTGAAACAATGAACAAGCAGTCGTATTCATAAGGTAAAGATGAGATGTGATAGAACAATTACACGACGATAGATTCCACCAGTATAGGCAGCCAATCTATGCGCCGACCGCGTAAATGATTCCATCATGCACTATAGCATCAAACAGAAATGTCGCCTCAACATGATTGACGATGAGCCATCACCATGTATGGCGACCGGATTCCAGATAGACTAATCCCATGTTGAACAAGGTGTTGACACACGAACATGTCACGTGTACCCTCGACGCCGGGGGTGATGCATCGCAGCTCACGTCGAAGGAGACCCGACCGACAGCGCGATACGCAAGATAGTCAGGGGGCGCTTTTTGCAGACCCGAAACCCCGCGCACCCGGGAGGGACCCCGTCAGGGATTGCGGCGGCTATGGGCTGCCCTAGGTCGATTCGCTCGCCCCTAGAGCCTCGGAATCCGCAGCTCTCAAACACGAAGAACAGCGAAGAACGAGAGAGAAGAACGGTGGAGAGATAAAACGTAGACAGGAAAAAGTAGTATATTTATTTGTTCGATTGTGTGTTGTTTTCAATCGGCCGTCACCCCCAACATATATAAGAGGCGGCTGGACTTCCCGTACAAGAAAAGGATTCATCTAGGCTTTCCCTACAAGAAAATTACATCAATTCACGTCCAAAACCCTAGTCAAATTTGGACTGGTTTTATCCGAACATTCCAAAACTGTTCGGTTTAAACTGGTTGTACCTTGCGGGTCCTTTTTGTGATGGCAAACAACCTTGGATGGGAACGAGTCTAAAAGCAATCTTGACCGTTTTGACGAGACGAACATCTTTCATGTTGAACATTTTTTCATTAAAGGTCATCTCGAGGGTCAAATCGCTCATGCAAAACAGCAAATTGTTCACGCATCTCATCAGACATACCCACATATGTGTCTGGTTCCGGGCGTCATATTTTGCTCACTGGAGGGTCTCGCTGTACGGGCTTTAACTTTTGCATACGACCTCGGATTGAGACGATCTTTATATGAAAATCGATCGTTTCGACGAGACGAAGACAATTCGTGTAGATAATGTTTCCATATGGGGCCGTCTTGGAGGCGTAATCATCCGAACAGTGTTCTGAATATAAAATCTCAGTACTTTGAACACACCTTCGGCCTTAGAGATGAGGTCGGATGGCTATGACTTAAACATCAAAGTTGTTCCTCTCGGAGATGTGAAACTTTCTATGCTGAAAACCCTTTCACTCAAAGCCATCTCATTTTCTTTTTATGTCATGCCAAACCTGGTGTCAACACATGCCCCCCTGTTTTTCGGCAAAGCTTGCACGCCGAAAAATAATATGCACGGTGTTTGTTCTAAGGACGATGTCAACACTCCATCGGCCATTTATTTTTCTCAGGGCAATAATTATGTATCGACCATGTTTGTGCTAAGGGCGATAATCATACATCGGCCATTGCTTACTTAGGCTTTTTGCCACACACTAGGGTGGTATTTCTTCAAGTACTTGCCATTGAGAGCTCGAGGTAACAGTGCCCCTCGTACGGATTCCACCAAATAAGAGTTTCCGGGAACTACTCTTGTAATCCTAATAGGACCTTCCCAACTTGGAGACCACTTCCCAAATTTTTTATCTCTTGAACCAATCGGCAGAATCACTTTCCAGACGAGATCACCAACTTGAAAATTCTTCAACTTAACTTTCTTATTGTAAGCTCTTGCTACCCTTAACTTGTCCCTATCTATGGCCTTCAAAGAAGCCAAACGTTTATCAGCAACCTCATCAATATTGTCCATCATCAAGTTATAAAAGTCTACTGCCGATAAATCATTTTGTTTGGCTATTCTCAAAGCATTCAAATTTACTTCCACTAGTAAAACAGCCTCTTGACCATATACTAGCTCATATGGAGTCACTTTCATAGCACCATGCCTTGAGATTCTATGTGCCCATAATGCTTCAGACAACAACTCATGCCATCTCCTCGGATTATCCTCAATTTTCTTCTTGATGAGTTTGATTAAAATTTTATTGCTAGACTCAGCTTGTCCATTGGCTTGGGCATAATATGGAGAGGAATTGAGCAACTGTATGTTATAAGATTCGGCAAATTCTCTAACTTGGCGTGACATGAAAGATAAGCCTTGATCTGTAGTCAACGTTTGAGGAATACCGAATATATGAATAATGTGCTCGGTTATGAACTTAATTACCTCTGTATGTGTCATGTTCTTGAGAGGCACTACTTCAGACCATTTAGTGAAATAATCGGTTGCTACTAATACGAACCGATGCCCCTTTGATGAAGACGGATGAATTTGTCCAATAAATTCTAGTCCCCATCCTCTGAAAGGACACGGCTTGATAATGGGACGTAGCATAGCAGCAGGAGCCAACTGAATATCACCAATTTTTTGACAAGCTTCACACCCTTTATAATATCTGAAGCAATCATTAATCATGGTTGGCCAATAAAACCTAGCATGTCGTAGTAACCATTTCATCTTGGGAGCCGACTGATGAGTGCCACAAATACCTTCATGGACCTCTCCCATAGCAATTCTCGCTTGATCTTCGTCCAAGCACTTTAAAAGAACATCATCAACCGTTCGGCGATAGAGACCATCATCTCTCATTGTGTACTTGAAAGCCATACGCCGAACAGCCCTGTCCACCCTTCTACTAGGAGCACACAAATAATCAATGATGGGTTTCCTCCAGTCTTGATTTTCTCCTGCATTGAATATTTTATTAGTGGCCGAAAAGGTGGGCTCCGGTTCGGCCTCCCCTAGGTTGGCAAGACTAGACATCGGATTTTCAGAAATATGAAACATGCCACGATCAACATGATAGCCGTATGCTTGTTGTGCCAAATCATTTGCTTCCCAATTGTCATGTCTAGATATATGAGCAATGCTAGAATAATCCAAAGTAGAAATTATATCTAGACATTTATCAAGATAAACATTAAGTGATTCATCAAAACATTGAAAGACTTTGGATATTTGTTGTACTACTAATAACAAATCACCATAAGCCTCAATATGTGTAACACCTATAGCAAGTAACATCTCTAGGCCGAATAATAATGCTTCATATTCGGCTTGATTGTTCGTACAAAAATATTTTAAGCGGCATGAGGCTTCAAATACGGCACCACGAGGAGATATGTAAACAATACCAACACCTTGGCCATTGCTACAAACTGAACCATCAAAATATAATCTCCACGGTACTAGTGAGACAAGGTTTATATCAACATCATGCTTGTCATCAATCCGATGTTCAACAATAAAATTAGCAACGATTTGGCCTTTCATGGATTTTAGATATTCATAAGCCAAATCATATTCAATCAAAGCATAAGCCCACTTACCAATTCTACCACTAAGAATTGGTCTGTGCAACATGTATTTAATGACATCAGTCTGACAAGCTACTATGCAAGCACTCGGTACTAGATAGTGTCTCAATTTTGTGCAAGCATAATATAAACATAGACATAATTTTTCAATAAATGTATACCTTGTCTCGGCGTCCAGTAAACGGCGGCTCAAATAAGTGATGGCATGCCCTTTTCTTTCGATTTATTGAGTCAGAACAGCACCAATAACTCCTTCCTCTGCTGCAATGTAAAGCCTGAAGGGTTCCCTATGCTTGGGTGCTTTCATCACCGGAGGAGTGCACAAATAATTCTTGATCATATCAAATGCTTCTTGCTGTTTTGCTCCTCAAGTGAAATCAGCATCATTCTTTAACCGAAGGATAGGAGTAAACGCATCAACCTTCCCTGACAGATTAGCTGTGAACCTCCTTAAGTAATTGACCTTGCCAAGGAACTTTTGCATATCTCTCTTGCACGTTGGAGCCTCCACTTTCTGTATGGCCTCTATCTTTTTGAGATCAATCTCTATTCCATCTTCATGGATAATGAAACCCAAAAACTTGCCAGCTGACACGCTGAATGCGCACTTCAAAGGATTCATCTTCAGTCCATACTTTTTCATTCTTTCAAAAGCTAAACGCAAATCGGCCAAGTGAGACTCGAAAGCATCTAATTTGACAACAATATCATCAATATAAACTTCAAGTATGACACCGAGTAAATCATGAAAGATCAAATTCATAACCCTTTGATATGTGGCGCTAGCATTTTTTAATCCGAATGTCATCACTGTCCACTCGAATAAACCAAGAAAACCAAGGCAACGAAAAGTTGTCTTGGACATGTCCTCTTCGGCCATAAATATTTGATTATATCCGGCATTACCATATAGAAAGCTAATAACCTTACGTCCAGAAGCATTATTAATAAGCATATCGGCTATTGGCATGGGATACTCATCTTTGGGTGTAGCCCTATTCAAATCTCTAGAGTCAATGCACACCCTCAACTTGCCGGATCCTTTCTTCTCCACTGGGACAATGTTAGAAATCCACTCGACATACCTGCAAGGTCTGATAAAATTAGCTTTAAGCAAACGACCGATCTCTTCCTTGATCCGGTCATATGTTTTTGGATTAAATTTTCTGGCCGATTGCTTGTATGGTCTAAAACCGGCCTTTATAGGTAACCGATGCTCCACTAGCTCTCGGCATAAACCTAGCATCTCATGATATTCCCATGCAAAACAGTAAACATACTCTTTAAAAAGCTCGATTAACATAGCTTTGTGATCGGCTCTTAAATTTGCGTTTACAAATGCCGTTCTAGGAATTGAACCATCTCCTATATCTATCTCTTCTAATGGATCGGCCAATGTAAAACCTTGTCCTAATTTATCCATATCATCTAACTCTTCTATTGACTCATACATATCGTTCTCATCGGACCGATATTCTACAAGTCGCTTTTGTAACCACTCTGAGTTAGGATCCATTTAAACATATCATACCTTGGAGCCGATTGCATTCAGTCGGCTTTAAAGAGACGGGCACGAAACCATTCTTGGTCGCGCTGAGAAAATCGAACTCTGACAAGTCACATCCCGTCAAGCAAGTAGCATAGGGATGCTGCCAATCCACCGATGCATCGGCCAAAGCAACACAGGTCGAGTTATCCGCATGAATGACTTCCACTTCATCATCAACCCACTGGATTAAAAATTGGTGCCTAGTAGATGGCACACATTGGTTTGCATGAACCCAATCACGGCCTAATATCACATTGTAGTTACCTTGCACCTCGGCGACAAAGAATGCGGTAGCCAAAGTTTTACTTCCCACCGTGAGCTCCACATACGTCACACCTTTGGCCTCAGTTTTCTCTTTGCCTTTAAATCCATTGAGCACCATGTTGGTCTTTATCAACTCTTCATCACGCAGCCCTAATTTTTTGGAGACCGAATATGGCATAAGATTCACCACAACACCACCATCAACAAGCATCCGAGTGAGCGGTGATCCGTTGATATGACCTCTGAGATACAACGGTTTCAGATGTGTTACTGGGTCTTTTGGCTTCTCGAATATTGCATTTTAGGGCCAAAATCCAGCTGAGCCACCTCCCCTTCCTCATCTACAGCACAAAACTTAGCAGGTAAGTAACATACCATATTGATATCCATACCTTCATGAACCAGCGTAGACTCATAGTCCAACATATCATCCTCTTCTTCAAGTGCATCCACCGATTCTGAAATCTGTCCAAGTGAAGGAGAAGTAAGAAGTGTCGCAGACGATGTAATAGTTGTCGCATCCTCCTCCTTTGGTGGTGCAGGTGCTGCTGTGATAGGTGTAGAAGCCACTGCATCTTGTATTTGTTTAGGCCTCCACACTTGTTTTGTAGGCACCATGGGCCGAGTGTCATTGAACAACTTATCCCTTTGCTTCTCGGCCTCTTGTTCTGTCATCTCTTGACTCCTTAACCTCTGTAGTTTCCTCTTTTGTGTCTTTGTTAGCCCTGGAGGACACCACTTTGGCTATGTGTATTTAGGATCTCTCGCCTTTACTTGGCTGGTGCTTCCTTCATGGTCATTAGCCGAGTGCTTTGGCACGATAGCAAGTATCGGCTCAGTCGAGTGGTTATGCACAGTCGGCTGCTGTATGGGGAATGTTTCGGTGCCCAAGATAAGTGAGTCGACATCCATTTTCTCCTTGCCTTTTTCTGACTCGACCGTTGCAGCACTTGGCGACTTAACACACCATTCTTGCTTGCCGACCCCTTTTTCATTATCTTGCACTGTCCGATTGACACCATTGTTCAAACGGCCTCGTGTGGGATAAGAAAGTCTCTCATGAACGGGCCTCCTTGGTTCTGCCCAACCCGGATGAAAAGCATAAGGGGCCATTGGGAGCTGCCCCCATCCTCCATTGAAACCTCCCATGTAGTATGGCGCATAGGGGAGTGGCGGCATCCATGGTCCCGGCGCCCACGACCCATATGGCCTCGCATGCTGCAATTCTTCCCGAGGAGGTGACCTTGAGCGCTTCGAATTTGATGACGGTTAGAGCTAGAACTGGCCGCATGATTGGCATACTTGGACAACAACATATCAAAAGTTGGCTTGATTTTCTTGCGCCGCACTTTAGCTTCATTCGTCTTCCACTTACCAACTTCTGGACTCTTGAGCTTAACAAATCTGACATGAGCGTCTTTTGCACTTGTGGTTGCCCCCCGAGTGTCGGATTCTTGATGGTGATCTTGATTATCTCCTTGCCACCGGGTTGCTTATCAAGCACAACCTGTCTTCCCAAGATCTTGTTGTCCTCCTTGTCTTTCCTGGGCTCACCAACAATAACATTAGCTTTATTAGCAGATTCAGCCACCTCCGGCCAAATGAGTAGCTTCTTCCCCTTCAAATCCATGGTATTCATTGGAAAGGGCTGTTTGTCAACTTGCATCTCAGAAAAGTTCAATCGTCTGTCATTAATGGCCAATTGTATCTGTCATCGAAAAATATTGCAATCGTTAGTAGCATGAGAAAAAGAATTATGATATTTGCAATAAGCGCACTGTATCAGCTCTTCAAACGGCGGTAAAGTATGAGATATTCTAATAATCTTAGCCTGCAGCAAAGCATCAAATATTCTATCACACTTAGCAATGTTAAAAGTAAACTTCATCTCTTCATCATGATTCTTATGAATCGGTTTCAGATCATTGCAAGTAAATGGTTTGGCTTTAGATGGCCAAACAAATTCAGTAGCAAAAACATCACACTCATCGTCCGAGTGATCACTATCATATTCAACCATATTCATCTTTGGACGATCGGCTTTATATCTATGCACTTCTTTGAGATCTTTGCTTCGGCTTTCCTGAGCCAAAGCCCTTTGTAAGACTTGGTTGATATTTAAGAACTCATAGCCTTCTAGCTTTTCTCTAATGGGAGTTCTCAAACCACTCAGCACTAGGTCCGCCAAGTCCCTTTCGGTTATCACCAAACTAAAACACCGGTTTTTTGTTTCTCTGAATCTCTTGACGTAATCGGAGACCAATTCATCATGCTTCTATTTAACCGATGTTAGATGTGACAACTTGAGTTCATTGTCGCTGCTATAAAAGTGATCATGAAATTTCTGCTCTAGCTGCGACCAAACTCGAATGGAACCATGTGGTAAAGAAGAAAACCATGAAAATGCGGTACCAGTTAATGATAAAGGAAATAAACGCACTTTCAATTCATTCAATGAGCCTGCCTCACCCAATTGTGCTAAATATTGACTAACATGTTCCCATGTGGTTTTTGTGCCTTCTCCATTAAACTTAACAAAATCTGGAATTCCATATCCTGGAGGGCACTGGATGGCATCAAAGTATTCGGGGTACGGCTTTTGGTAAATCCGATTCTGAGGTAACTCAACTCCAAAATTCTCTCGGAGCATCTTAGCCATCTCCTCTCTAAGATTAGCTAGACCATCATCCACAGTGGACGATGAGACTTGTGGCAGCGGCATAGGAGGAGTAGGACTACTAGCTGTAGGTAGGAACTGTGGCATGTATGCCGAACTATAGTTCGGTAATGGCCTAGTGGTTGCAGCTGTAGGTAGGGTTTGGTTCGGCGTTGCCACCGAACCTGGCATACTCATAATAGGATTAATGGGTGCAATCACAATCTGATTTGTTTGACTAGGATAGTAAGTCATCAGCATGGGAGGCGCCGATGAGATAGGTAAAGCCAGATTAGGGTTTTGCACACTAGCAGCTACACCATCATTATCACTAGATGATTGAGAAATATTCTTCTGAGCATTAGTATTTTCTATGAAAGTTTGACAGACCAGATTGTTACCATCAGCAATACGACTCTCAATCTCAACCCACTGCTCAGGAGAAAAGGTAGTACTCACAACGGGTTTAACCTGCTCGGCTTTTTTTTGAGAGATGCTGTCGGTCGGCTTGAAGAGGAGGGAACTTGATTTCTTCAATCGGAGTGATGTTGCCTTGGTGATCCTTCTTGAATTTTGCAAGGAACTCCTGCAAATCATTCTCTTTGCGTGCCTCCTTGTACTCCTCATAGACTTGGCGATGATCGGCCGATATCTCATCAAGATTGGGCTTAATGATGTTATCGGCGTCTACCTCAGATGGCTTGGTAAGATCGGACATAGTGGATGATGATGATTGATCATCGTCCCCTGTGGAGTCGCCAAAAAGTGTGTTGACACACGAACACGTCACGTGTATCCTTGACGCCGGGGGTGATGCACCGCAGCTCACGTCGAAGGAGACCCGACCGACAGCGCGATACGCAAGACAGTCGGCGGGCGCTTTTGCAGACCCAAAACCCCACGCACCCAGGAGGGACCCTGTCAGGGATTGCGGTGGCTATGGGCTGCCCTAGGTCGATTCGCTCGCCCCTAGAGCCTCGGGAATCGTAGCTCTCAAACACGAAGAACAACGAAGAACGAGAGAGAAAAATGGTGGAGGGTTAAAACGTAGACAGGAAAAAGTAGTGTATTGATTTGTTCGATTGTGTGTTGTTTTCAATCGGCCGTCACCCCCAACATATATAAGAGGCGGCTGGACTTCCCATAGAAGAAAAGGATTCATCTAGGCTTTCCTTACAAGAAAATTACATCAATTCACGTCCAAAACCCTAGTCAAATTTGGACTGGTTTTATCCGAACTTTCCAAAACTGTTTGGTTTAAACTGACTGTACCTTGCGGGTCCTTTTTGTGATGGCAAACAACCTCGGATGGAAACGAGTCCAAAAGCAATCTTGAGCGTTTCGACGAGACGAACGTCGTTCATGTTGAACGTTTTTTCATTAGAGGTCATCTCAAGGGTCAAATCGCTCATGCAAAACAACAAATTATTCATGCATCTCATCAGACATACCCACATATGTGTCTGGTTCCGAGCGTCATATTTTGCTCGCTGGAGGGTCTCGCTTTGCGGACTCTAACTTTTGCATACAACCTCAGATTGAGACGATCTTTATATCAAAGTCGATCGTTTCGACGAGACGAAGACAATTTGTGTAGAATTTTATTCCGTATGAGGCAGTCTTGGGGGCGTAATCATTCTAACAGTGTTCTGAATATAAAATCTCAGTACTTTGAACACAACTTCGGCCTTAGAGATGAGGTCGGATGGCTATGACTTAAACATCAAAGTTGTTACTCTCGGTGATGTGAAACTTTCCATGCTGAAAACCCTTTTACTCGAAGCCATCTCATTTTCTTTTTATGTCATGCCAAAACCTGGTGTCAACACAAGGCAATGAGCTTGTAATCCATGTAGTCTTCTGATGGTGTGGGCACTTCGCAGATTACAACTTTCAGCAAACTGAGGTCGAGCCAAAAGCATGACGCGTCTCGTGCATAGTAGGAAGGAGTGTCCGGCGGGCCGCGAGGCTCAATGGCGGCGGTATCCAACGATGGAAGGGTGATCTCTCGCTGGGTGTAGATATCCATGAGACGCCACGGACTACCGGATTGGTGGATGAGGACGATCCAGTTGTCCTTCATGCCCGCCCAGTAGTGGCCGTGCATGAAGGACATGTGGACGGGTAGTGGTAGCATGTCGAGGGGCACCACGAAAACCTCCGTAGGATCATCAAGTCGGTGTCTGGGCCACCTGCGACGATTGGGCATCAGCAAGCAGGGTGTCTTGAAAAGAGTCGATCGGTTGCAGACGAGTAAACGGTACAAAGACACCAAGCATGCGGCCAGACGGATGGTGCTGAGTAGGTCCATACGATTATAGATCTGCTCCAAGAGAACATCGGGGAGGGAATTCCAATTATGGCTCTGCGTGTCAGTCGGTTCTGCCATTGGGGTTTTCAGTGCCTGCGAGCCAGCGGGGAAGTGGATTCGGGTGGGCGAGTGAAGAAGATTCTCCTTGTGTGGCCGAGCAGTGAGCGGGGGGATATGGTACGCGCGAGCTACCAAGGAAGATGGTGCGGGCAGGCGAGCAGTGAGCGGGGGGAAATGGTGTGCGGCCGACGATGGGGAGAGGAGGAAGAAGAAGAGAGGAGGAAGAAGAGTGAAAGACATGGAAGAAAGTGCATTAAATCTAAATTCTACTAGTACTACTACCAGGATATACCATCCTTCGGAGTGTAAATAGTTACACTGATGACATGTGGGTCTACCTCAAGAGGGCCCATATGTTAGTTAATGGAGGAGAGAGGTGCGTATGCATATTTGCGGAAGCGTGCTCTACTGGCAAACATGAAGACAGTACTGGGTAAGGCTGACTTAGTAACACCAACATGTTGGTTCAGCTTATTAATTAAGTGCCCCATCTGCTACAACGTGTATTATCACTTCACTGCGAAGACTAGTTGAATAGTTCTCTCTGACCAAGATGGGGAATAATGGATCGCGAAGACTTCCTATCTACAGTATCCCTATGCATCTATGCTCACTTCACTCATTTTGCTCCGTACGTAGTCACTTGTTGAAATCTCTAGAAAGACAAATACTTTGTATTTGTGAATAGAGGGAGGCTTTTACTCCATATTTGGGAACAGAGGGAGTATCACCTTATGGAGGGAACAGAGGAAGCTTAAAATATGAACATGTCGATGGGAGGGAGTAAAAGCCTCATGCATGCATGCATGCAACATGCAACACTCACACGTACACATGGACGCACGCAACACTCACGCACCCATGCGGCACACATCACACAACGCAACACACATGCTCACGCTCAAGTGCTCAACCTACTCCCTATGTCCGTGAAAGACATTATATTTAGAGATCTACACATTGTCCAGGGCATAATTAACGCCCAACAGTAGCAGACTTATGTGTGCATGCGACAATTGAGAGAAGAAGATAAAATGAAGGTTGTTGCATGCTTTAATTGAGGATAGACATGTAGCCTATACCTATACCACAAGTTGGTGCATTAGTCAATCAATATCGATTTAGATTAAAGGCTAAATGCATTGGAAGTGTAGATGTACACTCTTTGTTTTTAGCTGATGTACACTCTTTGTTGGAAGACCAAGGGAGTACACATGCATGCACTCACATACACAGCCAGGATGGTTCGCGCGCAAGGGTTGGACTCCTGTTGCACCTGCGTAAAGTTTTGTTTAACTGATTTCTTTGCTCTGCCAACTGACAGATGGGACCCAGAAACTAGGTGACAATTTAAACAGTCAACAGAGTGCCACGTCGACTATGTGGCCGGTCAGTAGGGTGCAATACGGTGCTCTACGATGAGCTAGTGATCGTATAATCACAGCAAAACTATATATAGTGACCGTAAAGAGCGTATTGTTATATACGTTGACCACCTGTGTATTTTCTCGTTTCAAATTAAGCCATATTAACCGGAAAGGATGCAGTATGGACTAGTACTAGTACTGCTTTGATGTGTCCCGTCAACTCGCCAAACGAGGAGAAGCTTGCTTACTATGCCTCTTCCTCTCCCACGTGCACGATGGCTCGTAGGACGAGGAGAGTCTCTTCACTATAGCGCCATCTCCCTCTCCCTCTCCCTCGCCCTCGCCCTCGCGGTGGACGTGCATCAGTTCAATCGGTGTCAGATTGTGATACGTCCATTTTGCATCATCCTTTATATCGATATTTATTGCATTATGGGCTGTTATTACACGTTATGTCACAATACTTATGGCTATTCTCTCTTATTTTACAAGGTTTATATGAAGAGGGAGAATGCCGGCAGCTGGGATTCTGGGCTGGAAAAGGAGCAAATATTGGAGACCTATTCCGCATAGCTCCAAAAGTCCTGAAACTCCAAGAAATTCATTTTTGGAATTAATAAAAAATATTGAGCGGAAGAAATACCTGAGGGGGGACACCCACCATCCACGAGGGTGGGAGGCGCGCCCTACCCCCTGGGCACGCCCCTGCCTTGTGGGCCACCTGGCAGCCCTCCGGTGCCCATCTTCCACTATATGAAGTCTTTTACCCTGGAAAAAATCATAAGCAAGCTTTCAGGACGAAACTCTGCCGCCACGAGGCGGAACCTTGGCGGAACCAATCTAGTGCTCCGGCGGAGCTGTTCTGCCGGGGAAACTTCCCTCCGGGAGGTGGCAATCATCACCATTGTCATCACTAATGATCCTCTCATCAGGAGGGGGTCAATCTCCATCAACATCTTCATCAGCACCACCTCCTCTCAAACCCTAGTTCATCTCTTGTATCAAATATTTGTATCAAAACCTCAGATTGGTACCTGTGGGTTGCTAGTAGTGTTGATTACTCCTTGTAGTTGATGCTAGTTGGTTTATTTAGTGGAAGATCATATGTTCAGATCCTTAATGCATTTTAATACCCCTCTGATTATGAACATGAATATGCTTTGTGAGTAGTTATGTTTGTTCCTGAGGACATGGGAGAAGTCTTGCTATTAGTAGTCATGTGAATTTGGTATTCGTTCGATATTTTGATGAGATGTATGTTGTCTCTCCTCTAGTGGTGTTATGTGAACGTCTACTACATGACACTTCACCATTATTTGGTCCTAGAGGAAGGCATTGGGAAGTAATAAGTAGATGATGGGTTGCTAGAGTGACAGAGGCTTAAACCCTAGTTTATAAGTTGCTTCGTAAGGGGCTGATTTGAATCCATATGTTTCATGCTATGGTTAGGTTTACCTTAATACCTTACTGAAAATCGCTTGTCATTTCCTTCTGCTCCTCGTTGGGTTCGACACTCTTACTTATTGAAAGTACTATGATAGATCGCCTATACTTGTGGGTCATCAAGACTCTTTTCTGGCGCCGTTGCTGGGGAGTGAAGCACCTTTGGTGAGTGGAACTTGGTAAGGAAACATTTATATAGTGTGCTGAAATTTTCTGTCACTTGTTACTATGGAAACTAATCCTTTGGGGGGCTTGTTCGGGGCATCTTCGCCCCGACCAGTAGACCAAAGAGTTGCTCCTCAACCTATTGAACCTACTAAAAATGTTTACTTTGAGATTCCTTCGGGTATGATAGAGAAACTGCTAGCTAATCCCTTTGCAGGAGATGGAACATTGCATCCCGATTTACACCTTATCTATGTGGATGAAGTTTGTGGATTATGTAAGCTTGCAGGTATTCCCGATGATGTTGTTAAGAGGAAGGTCTTCCATTTATCTTTGAAGGGAGATGCATTGACATGGTATAGGCTATGTGATGATATGGGATCGTGGGACTATAAGCGGTTGAAATTGGAATTTCACCAGAAGTTTTATCCTATGCATCTTGTTCATCGTGATCGTAATTATATATATAATTTTTGGCCTCGCGAAGGAGAAAGCATCACTAAAGCTTGGGGGAGGCTTAAGTCAATGTTATATTCATGCGCCAATCATGAGCTCTCAAGAGAAATGATTATTCAAAAAAATTATGCTCAGGTTCCTCTCAATAATCGCTCCATGCTCGATACTTCTTGTGCTAGTTCTTATATGATGAAGACTATTGATTTCAAGTGGGATTTATTGGAAAGAATTAAACGCAACTCTGAAGATTGGGATTCCGATGATGGTAAGGAGTACGATATGACACCTAAGTTTGATTGTGTTAAATCTTTTATGGATACCGATGCTTTTTGTGGATTTAGCACTAAATATGGACTTGACTCTGAGATAGTAGATTCCTTCTGTGAATCATTTGCTGCTCATGTTGATCTCCCTAAGGAGAAGTGGTTTAAATATAATCCTCCCACTGAATTAAAAGTAGTTGCACCTATTACAGTTGAAGAAAAGACTATCACTTATAATGATCCTATTGTTCCTACTACTTATGTTGAGAAACCACCTTTCCCTGTTTGGATAAAGGATCATGCTAAAGCTTCAACTGTGGTTCGTAAGAGTAATACTAGAACATATACACCTCCTGAGCAAATTAAAGTTGAACCTAGTATTGCTATGGTTACAGATCTCTTGGCTGATAATATTGATGGGCATGTTATTTATTTCTGTGATGAAGCTGCTAGAATTGCTAGACCCGATGCTAAGAAACATAGACCTGTTGTAGGCATGCCTGTTATTTCTGTTAAAATAGGAGATCATTGTTATCATGGCTTATGTGATATGGGTGCTAGTGCCAGTGCGATACCTTATTCTTTATATGAAGAAATTATGCATGATATTGCACCGGCTGAGGTAGAAGAAATTGATGTTACAATTAAGCCTTCCAATAGAGATACTATTTCACCAATTGGGATTGTTAGAGATGTTGAAGTCTTGTGTGGGAAAGTTACATATCCTGCTGATTTTCTTGTTCTTGGTTCCCCACAAGATGACTTTTGTCCAATTATATTTGGTAGACCCTTCCTGAATACTGTTAATGCTAAGATAGATTGCGAAGAGGATGTTGTTACTATTGGTTTAGGGGATATGTCTCATGAGTTTAATTTTGCTAAGTTTCGTAGACAGCCCCATGATAAAGAATTTCCTAGTAAGGATGAAATTATTGGTCTTGCTTCTATTGTTGTGCCCCCTAATGATCCGTTAGAACAATATTTGCTAGACCATGAAAATGATATGTTTATGAATGAAAGAAGGGAAATAGATGAAGTATTCTTTAAACATAGACCTATTTTGAAACACAACTTGCCTGTTGAAATCCTAGGGGATCCTCCACCACCCAAGGGTGATCCCGTTTTTGAGCTTAAACCATTACCTGATACTCTTAAATATGCTTATCTTGATGAAAAGAAGATATATCCTGTTATTGTTAGTGCTAACCTTTTAGAGCAGGAGGACGAAAGATTATTGAAAACTCTGAAGAAGCACTGTGCTGCTATTGGATATACTCTTGATGATCTTAAGGGCATTAGTCCCACTCTATGCCAACACAAAATAAAATTGGAGGAAGACGCCAAACCAGTTATTGATCACCAATGACGGTTAAATCCTAAGATGAAAGAAGTGGTAAGAAAGGAAATACTAAAGCTCCTTGAGGCAGGTTTAATTTATCCCGTTGCTGATAGTCAGCAGGTAAGTCCTGTCCATTGTGTCCCTAAGAAGGGAGGTATTACTGTCGTTCCAAATGATAAAGATGAATTGATCCCGCAAAGAATTATTATAGGTTATAGGATGATAATTGATTTCCGCAAATTAAATAAAGCTACTAAAAAAGATCATTACCCTTTACTTTTTATTGATCAAATGCTAGAAAGACTATCCAAACATACACATTTCTGCTTTCTAGATGGTTATTCTGGTTTCTCTCAAATACTTGTGTCAGCAGAGGATCAAGAAAAGACTACTTTTACTTGCCCTTTTGGTACTTTTGCTTATAGACGTATGCCTTTTGGTTTATGTAATGCACCTGGTACCTTTCAAAGATGCATGATGGCTATATTCTCTGACTTTTGTGAAAAGATTTGTGAGGTATTCATGGCTGATTTCTCCGTTTATGGATCCTCTTTTGATGATTGCTTGAGCAACATTGATCGAGTTTTGCAGAGATGTGAAGATACTAGTCTCGTTTTGAATTGGGAGAAGTGCCACTTTATGGTTAATGAAGGCATTATCTTGGGGAATAAAATTTCTGAAAGAGATATTGAAGTTGATAAAGCAAAGGTTGATGCTATTGAAAAGATGTCGTGTCCCAAGGACATCAAAGGTATAAGAAGTTTCCTTGGTCATGCCGGTTTTTATAGGAGGTTCATTAAGTACTTCTCTAAAATTTCTAGGCCTCTGACTAATCTATTACAAAAAGATATTCCTTTTGTCTTCGATGATGATTGTGTAGAATAATTTGAAATACTTAAGAAAGCTTTGATCTCTGCACCTATTGTTCAGCCACCTGATTGGAATTTACCCTTTGAAATTATGTGTGATGCCAGCGATTATCCTGTAGGTGTTGTTCTAGGACAAAGAGTTGATAATAAACTAAATGTTATTCAATATGCTAGTAAAACTCTAGACACTGCTCAGAGAAATTATGCTACTATTGAAAAAGAATTCTTAGCAGTTGTATTTGCTTGTGATAAGTTCAGACCTTATATTGTTGATTCTAAAGTAACTGTTCACACTGGTCATGCTGCTATTAAATATCTTATGGAAAAGAAAGATGCTAAACCTAGACTTATTAGATGGGTTCTCCTACTACAAGAATTTGATTTGCATATTATTGATAGAAATGGAGCCGAGATCCCCGTTGCAGACAACTTGTCTAGGTTAGAGAATGTTCTTGATGACCCACTACCTATTAATGATAGCTTTCCTGATGAACAATTAGCTGTCATAAATGCTTCTCGTACTGCTCCATGGTATCCTGATTATGCTAATTACATTGTTGCTAAATTCATACCACCTAGTTTCACATACCAGCAAAAGAAAAAGTTCTTTTATGATTTAAGACATTACTTCTGGGATGACCCACACCTTTATAAAGAAGGAGTAGATGGTGTTATTAGACGTTGTGTGCCTGAGCCTGAACAGGAACAAATTCTACGCAAGTGTCACTCCAAGGCATATGGAGGACACCACGCTGGAGATAGAACTGCACATAAGGTATTGCAATCTGGTTTTTATTGGCCTACTCTCTTCAAAGATGCCCGTAAGTTTGTCTTGTCTTGTGATGAATGTCAAAGAACTGGTAATATTAGTAGATGTCAAGAAATGCCTATGAACTATTCTCTTGTTATTGAACCATTTGATGTTTGGGGCTTTGATTATATGGGACACTTTCCTGCCTCTAATGGTTATACACATATTTTGGTTGTTCTTGATTACGTTACTAAGTGGGTAGAAGCTATTCCAACTAGTAGTGCTGATCATAATACCTCTATTAAGATGCTTAAAGAAGTTTTTTTTGAGGTTTGGTGTCCCTAGATACTTAATGACTGATGGTGGGTCACATTTTATTCATGGTGCCTTTCGTAAAATGCTTGCTAAGTATGATGTTAATCATAGAATTGTATCTCCATATCATCCATAGTCTAGTGGTCAAGTAGAATTGAGTAACAGAGAGCTTAAATTAATTTTGCAAAAGACTGTTAATAGATCTAGAAAGAACTGGTTCAAGAAACTTGATGATGCATTATGGGCTTATAGAACTACATATAAAAATCCTATGGGTATGTCTCCATATAAAATGGTTTATGGAAAAGCATGTCACTTACCTCTCGAACTAGAACATAAGGCATATTGGGCCATTAAATAGCTCAATTATGATTTCAAACTTGCCGGTGAGAAGAGTTTATTTGACATTAGCTCACTTGATGAATGGAGAACCCAAGCCTATGAGAATGCCAAACTGTTCAAAGAAAAAGTTAAAAGATGGCATGAAAAAAGGATACAAAAGCGTGAGTTTAACGTAGGTGATTATGTTTTGCTTTTCAACTCTTGTTTAAGATTTTTTGCAGGAAAACTTCTCTTTAAATGGGAAGGCCCTTACATTATCGAGGAGGTCTATCGTTCCGGTGCCATAAAAATCAACAACTTCGAAGGTACAAATCCGAAGTTGGTGAACGGTCAAAGAATCAAACATTATATCTCAGGTAATCCTATAAATGTTGAAACTAATATTATTGAAACCGTAACTCCAGAGGAATACATAAGGGACACCTACCAGAACGTTTCAGACTCCGAAAAGGAATAGGTATGTGGTACGATAATTAAAGCGACTCCAAAACCATTCTAATAGCAATTTTTCTCCGTTTTGGAATATTTAAGAAAATAGGCAAATATGAAGTAGTCCGGGAAGGACACGAGGCGTCCACGAGGGTGGAGGGCGCACCCTACCCCCTAGGCGCGCCCCCTGGCCCGTGGGCATCTCGTGTGCTCTCCGGACTACGTTTTCTTGCATGATACTTCTTTCGGTCGATAAAAGTTCACTATATAATCTCCCGAAGGTTTTGACCACCGTATCACGCAAATATCCTCTGTCTTTGTTTCGATCTGTTTTCCTGATAGATCTAGAGCACCATGACGTCTTCAAGGGACCCCAAGGACAAGTGTTTCGAGAGGGTCATCAACCCCTACCTCGCGGAGGTGCTGCATCACCCTCAAACCATTGAGATGCGTGAGGGGGTGCTGCACATCTGCGATGTGGAGGGACCAAGGAGTACCGGAAGCATGGAGACAAAGCTCGAAACAATGGAACAACAAGTTTTCAAGTGCCAAGGGATGGTGGAACATGGACTCAACGCCAACGAGATGATGATCGCAGAGTTTACCAACAACCACAAGCTAGACGCCAAGAACATTGGGGAGACCATCTTCAAGCTTCAGGAGAAAATCGAGCACCTCCAAGCCCAGATCTATGACCTGCAAAACCAAAACTGTGAGTATATATAAAGATTCAAGAGGATGAGTTTAGCTGCACATTTGAGGATCCCGGAGACTCGATCATCCTTCTATGATGGTGAGCCTATGCCTTGGAAGACGGATGACAAGCCTACATCATCAACAACTCCATCATCACCACCTCCGAGGAACTAATCACATGGGTATGGGCACTCCCCTTGGCAACTGCCAAGCTTGGGGGAGGTGCCCCGGTATCATATCACCATCATACTCCTATCTTACCGTTTTACTTAGTTCGATCCTTTTGGTAATATCTTGATCTAGTAGAATAATGTTTTAGTATGAATTAGTTTTGAGTTTTGCTTTGTGATCCCTCTATGTAATCGAGTCCATGAGCTATATATAATAAAGGTTAGTGTTGAGTCAAGGGCTTTGCTATCTTGCTATGATCTTGAGAAAGAAGAAAAATAATAAAAAGAAGTCAAGAGACCATATAGATCTTATGGAGAGTAATGACTTCACACGTAAAGAGTATGATACATAAAAGTTGTTGAGAGTTGGAAAACATAGTTTTTGTCATCATTGCAATTAATAGGAAGTAATTAAGAAAGAGGGGTTCTCACATATAAATATACTATCTTGGACAACTTTCATGATTGTGAGCACTCATTAAAGTATGACATGCTAAAGAATTGATGTTGGACAAGGAAGACAGCGTAATGGGTTATGTTTTCTCACATCTAAGTTAAAGTATATTGTCATGGATCATCCAAACATGTTGAGCTTGCCTTTCCCCCTCATGCTAGCCAAATTCCTTGCACCAAGTAGAGATACTACTTGTGCTTCCAAATATCCTTAAACCCAGTTTTGCCATGAAAGTCCACCATACCTACCTATGGATTGAGTAAGATCCTTCAAGTAAGTTGTCATGTTGCATGCAATAAAAATTGCTCTCTAAATATGTATGACTTATTAGTGTGGAGAAAATAAGCTTTATACGATCTTGTGATATGGAAGTAATAAAAGCGAAGGACTGCATAATAAAGGTTCATATCACAAGTGGCAATATAAAGTGATGTTCTTTTGCATTGAGATTTCGTGCATCCGACCATAAAAGCACATGATAACCTCTGCTTCCCTCTGCGAAGGGCCTATCTTTTACATTGTGCAAGAGTCATGGTGATCTTCACCTTTCCTTTTTTACATTTTATCCTTTGGCAAGCACCTCATGTTGGAAAGATCTGACTATTCTGCAACCCCTTCTAGAGTTCCTAAATAAGCTTATTCAGAAACCACCCCCGCTCCTACCTGTGTCTTTTCCTGAAGGGAGCGAGCTAGGGAGCGAGCGGCGCTATAGTGCCGCGAGGGAGCGAGCGAGCTATGGTTTGCCGCCGGCTGCAGCAACCCCCACCTAACCTGTTTCTACCATAGCCGACGCATCGCCACGACCACCACAATCACCTACACCGCCTTGCGCGCCACCACCACCTACTCCGCCAGCGCGCCACCATCTCGACCTGGCTCCCCAAGCTCCCGCACCTTCTCCCCTGCACACTGGGAGGCCCACACCTACCCCGACGCCGGCCATCCAGCCCACCTCCGCCTACCTCTGGCGCCACCACAACCTCTCCGCGTGGCCCCAGGCCCCCAGATACAGCAAGGTCTGTCCACAACCTCACCTCTCTTGCCTGGATCTTGCGAGCACCGCCCATTTGCCTCCCCCGTCGGTCAAGATCCTGGCCTCCGTTGCTTCCCCTACCAGCCAAGCGCCCTCGCCGTCCCAGAACCTCTATAGCCCCTTTCGGCGGCCGCTGGTCGATGGAGCTACCTCTCCATGGAAGGGAAAAGAGGCGCGCGAGGTTGAGGGGTGCAGCCAGAGGCCCGTCGGGGCACGACCACCAGATGGATCTCGGATGCGCGCCGACCACCTTCCCTACCCCCAGCGAGGCCGGTCGAGGCTCGAGGCCCCTGTTGAGCGAGCCACTACCCGTGCGACCACACTCCGCCACCAACGCGCACCAACTCTACCGCTAACTGATGCTAGTTGTTATTAGTTGTTGATAATTACTATTGTTAACTACTACTGCTGTGTCACGGTCCTGGCAGTTAACTATCGCTTGCATTCCGCATATCTTCATCAGTATTTTTAATCCTGGCAGTTAACTATCATAGTTTCAACAATTAGCTATTCCGATCCTGTAGTTTGTCAAACATGATGGCACGTTGGTATGTGATATTGGCTTGGCGCATACATCTTGAGCCGCACCTGGAGGTAGTTAGGACAGATATAGATAGACATAGTTAAGTTGTTTCTTTCTCATCAAGTTCTATCTCTTCTCCCTCAATATATCCTGTAATCTAAACAACTTTGTATGCGTTGTACGGGATGTGCGCCCTGCTATATTAACACGTACCTGTCGTCCTCAACAGGCAAGACGTTTCCAGCTAATCGCACATGGTAGTCAGAGCTATCCTTTTCCCATCGAAGCTCCCTGCAAACTCCATCTAGCCCTAGCCATATATTCCACCTCTGGAGCATCCCAAACCAACCTCAGCGGCCAAGTTACCGAGAAGTTAACCCGCACAAACTATGTGCTATGCCGCACGCAAGTCATCCCTCAGCTGCGCGACGCCGGTGTCTACGGCTACGTCGACGGCACCCAGCCGGAGCCGGAGAAACTCCCCGTCACCACCAAGGACGGTAAGGAGGTCTCATCATCGCCCAACCCTCTCCACCCAATCTGGGTCCGGGAGGATCAGCAGGTTTTGGGGTACCTGCTAAATAACCTGACGCATGAGGTGCTGCTCACGGTGACCACGGTCACCACAGCGGGCGCGCTCTGGACGACGCTCGCTGGGATGTTCTCGTCCCAATCTGTCAGCCACATCAACAACATACGCACGTCCCTCATCAACGCGTAGAAGGGGAACCTCTCCGTCGCCTCCTACTTCGCCGCCATGCGCGGCTACGCCGATGAGCTAGCTACCGCAGGCAAGGTGATCCCCAACGACGAACTCTCCTCCTACATCATCCATGGGCTCTACACCGACTATCAGCCCCTGGTTTCTGCCCTCGACGCTCGCGTAACTAGGGAACCCTTGATGAACTCTTTGCCATGTTATCCAACTTCGATCAGCGCATGACTCACTTCCAGGGGGCCGGCGGCGGCGGCTTCAAATCTTCCGCGAACGCGGCCACTCGTGGGCGGGGCGGTGGCCCTCGCTCCCGTGGCTCTCCTCGCAACAAGGGCAGGTCCAGTGGTGGCGGAAACCGTGGCGCCACGCCACCTCAATCTGGTGGCCGAGGCCGCCGCGGACGCGGAGCTGGTGGTGGTGGCAGGAACCGTCCGGACAGTCCTCGGTGCCAGATCTACGGCAAACTCGGGCATACAGCAAAGGACTGCTGGTACAAGTATGAGGAGGACGACTACGATTCACAAGATGAAGAAAAGGTCGCTGTGGCGGCTGATGGCTCATATGGTGTCGATACGAACTGGTACGTCGACAGTGGTGCTACCAACCACATCACCAATGAGCTCGAGAAAGTGACCATGAAGGAGAAGTACCGTGGCAAGGATCAAATCCACACTACCAGTGGAGAAGGTATGCGTATAAGTCACTTTGGTCATTCAATATTTCGTACCCCTCATCGCAATATCCATCTTAGAATTTTTTTGCATGTTCCTAGTGCCAACAAAAGTCTTCTTTTTGTCCATAGAATTTCCCTTGATAATCATGTATTCCTTGAATTTCACCCCTACTTCTTTTTTATCAAGGATCAGGCAACGAGGATGGTTCTCTATCGAGGTAGATGCGTTGGTGGCCTCTATCCGTTGATCCCGGAGTTTAGAAGACCAAATAAATATGCTTGTGGTGCTATCAAGCTTTCATCCACACGATGGCATGATCGTTTAGGACATGCATCTTTTTCTTGAGTTGAAAAATTGCTTAGGAAAAAAAATCTCCCATTTGTTGGTGAGCGTCATAATGAGACAATTTGTGATTCATGTCAGAAAGCTAAAAGTCATCAGTTGCCTTACCCTATTTCCAGCAGTGTTTCTACCAAACCATTACGATTAATTTTCTCTGATGTTTGGGGTCCTGCCCCTACCTCTGTTGGTAGACATTCCTATTACGTTAGCTTCATCGATGATTTTAGCAAATTCTCTTGGATCTATCTTTTAAGGAAACGATCCGATGTGTTTCAAGTGTTCAAAAAATTTCAAGCACTCGTTGAGCGAAAATTTGACAGCAAAATCATCGCTGTCCGGTCAGACTGGGGAGGGGAATACAAAAAGTTAAACTCCTTCTTCCAAACACTTGGTGTCTCACATCAAGTGTCATGCCCTCATGCTCACCAACAAAACGGGTCAGCTAAACGCAAGCATCGACACATTGTCGAAGTTGGCCTTGCTCTTCTTGCTGGTGCCTCCATGCCTCTAAAGTTCTGGCATGAAGCATTTTTAACTGCAGTTCATATCATCAACATGCTCCCTAGTCGTGTCATTCACAATGAAACTCCAGTAGAAAGACTTCTCCACACCAAACCAGACTATAAGTCCCTTCGTGTATTTGGGTGTGCATGTTGGCCCAACCTTCATCCCTACAACGACCGAAAGCTCTTGTTTCGATCAAAACAGTGTGTCTTCCTTGGTTATAGTGCTCAACACAAAGGGGTCAAATGCTTAGTGTTTCCACCGGACGAGTGTACATCTCCCGTGATGTCGTTTTTGATGAAACTAAGTTTCCTTTTGCCGATCTTCACCCCAACGCCAGTGCACTACTTCGAGAAGAAATTCTCCTCCTACCCCCTCATCTCACTAGTTTTGATCAAGGGGGACAAAATATTGATGATCATTCACTGACTAACTCATCTAACGCCATGCATGAGCTTTGTGTTGATGAAACAGGAGCCACTTGTGAAGAAAATAATCAAAACAGGGAAAATTTTGGGCCATATCTCATGTGTCCCGTGGTAGGAGACCAAGCGCCAGGGAACAGATCTGCCTCGGGATCGGCAGCGCAACAGCAGATCGGATCCACCTCGGGATCGGCAGCATAGCAGAGGACCAGATCCTCCTCGGAATCTGGTGGCGCAGAGACGCCAGGCGCAGGTGCGTGCGCCGCCCCGCTAGATTCGCGCGCCTCCACAACCGACATGTGGGCCAGCCCCGACATGCGGGTCCCTCCAGGCAGCACGTGGTATGGCGCTCGTCCCGTCACGTATCAGCGGCGCCAATCCGGGCGGGCCAGTGCGGACGTGGGACCCGGAGCCGGTCCCACTAACGCTGATCAGCCAACCGGCGCGCCGACCCGCGCCACGGCATCATCATTGCGCAATGATGAGCGGGCCCCCGCCGCGGGATCTTCTTGCCAATGCTTGAAGAGGTGCCTCAGCCAGCGGCCACAGAAGATCCGGCAGGTTCTGCGCACGCTGGAGCTGCTGCGACAGCTGCTGCTGGGTCTGCGGCAGGATCCCCCTCGGGATCTGTTGCTGATCTATCCAAGCAACCCTCCGGATCCTCTGTGGCTGCAGATGCTGCTGCACCACCATCGCGACGAACACGGCTTCAACAAGGGTTAATTCAACCTTTAAATTATAAACATGTAACCAAATATGGTTTGGTCTGTTCTACAAGAGAACCAGATGAGCCAGCAACCCTTGATGCAGCACTTTGTGATGACAAGTGGAAAAAGGCAATGAATGAAGAATACATGGCATTACAGAAAAACAAGACTTGGCACTTGGTTCCTCCACAGCAAGGTAAAAACTTGATTGATTGCAAGTGGGTTTTTAGGATTAAGAGGAGATCTGATGGAACTATTGATCGCTACAAGGCTAGACTAGTTGCAAAAGGCTTGAAACAGCGGTATGGTATAGACTATGAGGATATGTTTAGTCCTGTTGTAAAAGCAGCCACTATTCGTCTCGTTTTGTCCATTGTTGTTTCCAGGGGATGGAGTCTCAGGCAGCTTGATGTACAGAACGCGTTTCTCCATGGTGTTCTGGAAGAGGAAGTGTATATGAAACAACCTCCTGGGTTTGAAAGTAAGAAAACTCCCTCCTATGTGTGCAAACTTGATAAAGCTCTATATGGATTGAAGCAAGCTCCAAGGGCGTGGTACTCACGTCTTTGTCATAAGATGCAAACACTTGGATTTGTTCCCTCTAAATCAGACACATCATTGTTCATTTATAACAGATCCAATACATGCATATTTGTTCTCATCTATGTTGATGATATAATTGTAACCAGTTCATCTGATGAAGCAATTAGAGGACTGTTAAAAGACTTGAGTGCAGACTTTGCATTAAAAGATCTTGGAGACTTGCACTACTTTCTTGGGATTGAGGTAAAGAAGCATTCAAATGGACTTCACCTCTCTCAAGCTAAGTATGCCACTGATTTGGTCAGAAAGGTAGGACTGCAAGGTTGTAAACCCTCTCTCACGCCACTATCAAGCTCAAAAAAATTATCACTCATGGAAGGTAAACTTTTGAGTCCAGAAGATAGCACAAAATATAGAAGTCTAGTAGGAGCTCTTCAGTACTTGACTCTTACTAGGCCTGATCTTTCATTTGCTGTCAACAAAGTTTGCCAATTTATGCATGCACCTACCACTGTTCACTTAACAGCTGCAAAACGTATCATTCGATATGTTAAACATACTCTGAGTATAGGTCTGAGTTTCAGCAAGTCATCCTCTACTCTTGTCAGTGCATTCTCTAACTCTGACTGGGCAGGCTGCCTGGATGACAGGCGCTCCACGGGAGGCTTTGCAGTATTTTTTGGACCTAACCTGATATCATGGTGTGCACGCAAATAGGCTACTGTCTCTAGGTCAAGCACTGAGGCAGAGTACAAGGCACTAGCAAATGCCATAGCTGAAATCATTTGGGTGCAATCTATGTTGAAAGAGCTTGGTGTAAAGAGCAAACAAGCTCCATGCTTGTGGTGTGATAATCTTGGTGCCACTTACCTTTCTGCTAATCTTGTGTTCCATGCCAGAACAAAGCATATAAGATAGATTTTCATTTTGTCAGAGAGAGAGTTGCTCAAAGACAACTTGATATTCGGTTTGTGCATTCTAAAGATCAGATTGCAGATGGATTCACAAAGCCACTGCCTACAAAGAGCTTTGAGAACTTCAAGCATAATCTCAACTTAATGAAGTTGTGATTAAGGGAGGGTGTCAAACATGATGGCACGTTGGTACGTGATATTGGCTTGGCGCATACATCTTGAGCCGCACCTGGAGGTAGTTAGGATAGATATAGATAGACATAGTTAAGTTGTTTCTTTCTCATCAAGTTCTATCTCTTGTCCCTCAATATCTCCTGTAATCTAAACAACTTTGTATGCACTGTACGGGATGTGCGCCCCGCTATATTAACACGTACCCGTCGGCCTCAACAGGCAAGACGTTTCCAGCTAATCGCACATAGTTAACTTCTGTAGTTAGCGTCCATGGTCTGGTTCGCCACATGGGCCTCCCCACTTCTCCACACAATGCTTCAGAAGCACCCTGGCCCCAGCATGCTCCATTGCGCTAGGGATCGACGTGGTGCAGGACCTCGATGGGGATTCGCTGGTGGAGCAACCTCCTAGTACACCTACTCCATGCTAGCCTCCCGCACTACCGCACCTCTCAGTTGTCTACTACACCACCACAGTCGACAACCACCTAGCGAGAGGCCCCGAGCCATCGAGCACTGCCGGCGAGATTTTTTGCATGCTTATTCGTTAGTTAGCTGCATATTTGTATCTCTGTCAGTTAGCTATTAACACTTCTTCAGTTAGCTATTACCATTCTTGCAGCTAGCATTTCCACGAAAAACCTGACATGTCCTAGTGGTGCAAGAGAAGTATCAAGGCTAGGCGTTACATGGTGTTTGACTCCCCATGGGGTTCATTCAGGAGTAAGGACATGCTGAAGATCATCTCAGGGGACAGAACCTTAGAATACGTGATGTTTGTCGCTGTTACTGAACCAATTGGTTCTCCTCTTGCAGTAAGAAGAAAAATATACAGGAGCCATCATCGAGAGGCTGGAAGAAACATGGGTAAAAAAGAAATCGAGCACTTGGATACCCGTTCTCTGGGACTTTCTTGTGAGGATCAAGTCTGAACATATTGTTCTAGTGCTGCTCTGTACGGGTTGACACTTAATTCGTGGATGTGCTTGCCTTCAGGTAAACAATCATCCACCTCCACGTAGGAACGTTGAAAACTATCGTATCTTACACTGAATGTTGTCTCATTCACCACTCTTGTCGTTCACAACGACAGGCACACGCTGACGCGCACAAAGTGGCGTTTCAGAAGTCCGACTTGTCCTTCATCTACATGATGGGACATTTGTCTAGCGCTATCCAAATCGACGAAATAGATAATCAGGTAGCAAAGTTGCGTCACCATCTACAAAACTATACATGAAAAAGGAGTGCTTTACTGAAGCGTCTATATATATTTGTGCCTTTATATGGTCCAGTGGATGCCACTTGAGGAGTTCCTGAAGAATCTGTTTATCCAGGAGGACCACATGTTCCAGAAGATTATGGACATCTGCATCCAGCAGCTAAGGGAGTGCTACTGCAGCCTGAAAAAACGCATATTTAACTTTAAAATTTGCAGCAGTTAAAAACCTAAAAAAATGAAAAAAAAACCGATAGTTAAGTTTGTATTTCTTTGTGGCAATTGAACTTTCTCTTCGTCGTGCGTCTTCCTTCAGTTAACTTTGTATATTTTTAATAGTTTACTTTTACTAAATGAAGGTGAGTTCTGTTAGAGCACAAATATGTGTACGGTTTAAAGATTGAGGTTGTTTGCTTGATTTTAAAAACTCTGAAAATAATTGGTGCAGTTAGCTATGGGAGCATGCATAGTTAACTCTGCTCAACCAACCATTAATAAAAAAAACTAAATAAAAATTGCAACATATAATACTTCAATTATGAAAAGGTCTGTTAACAAACGACCATAGCAGCTAAGTTTACAAGGTATACGAGTTAACTGCGACAACTGTAGTAGTTTAAAAAAAATAGAAGTTCATCGAGTTTTGCAGTTAACGTCGACCGGTGTGGCAGTTAACATCGATATTCATGGAACTTAGTGTGACCACCGACAAAAAATGAATGAAGCAAAAGAATAGTATCGCCTTGGCAGTTAGCTTGCTCATCGCGGGACAGTTAGCTATTTCATCCTCGACAGGTAGCATGATGAGGGCAAAAAAGAAACTAAAGAAAAAAATTATATCTTTAACCTCGGTGTTAACTGCGGCAATCCTCGACAGTTAGCTATTTTACTTCTAGTTGTTAGCTTGCACTGTGTAAAAAAGAATGAGAAAACAGTATTTTCAATCCCAGCAGTTAACTTGGTGTTAATTGTTGCAGCCCCGACAGTTAGCTATTTCAATCCTGGTAGTTAACACGACCAGGAAAATATAAATAAAAGAATTAAAAAATAGTGTTTTCCATCGGGCAGTTAGCTTGCTCAGTGTAGTGCAGTTAACTATTCCGCTCGAGTAGTTAGCACGTACTATAGCAATTCAGGGAAAAAGGGTCAAAAATGACGTTAGTTTTTCAAAAACTGCTCCTAAACCGTCGCGAATCTGAAAAAGTGTTATATATGCCAAAGTTCGGGCTACTCAATAGCTTTCCAACGATATATCATACCCATCATTCCGACAAACGGTTTGAAATTTTCTTTCACAAAAACCGTTTGTCGGAATGTGGCTCCAGATTTTGCTCACCGTGCTCCTCTCCTCCTTGGTCTCCTGCACGCCATTGCCTTCTAGATTGGGTCGACCACAACAACCCGGCCAGCATGCGTTGATTGTGACGGGAGCACGGCGAGCGCCTCGAGTGCATTTGTGATTCACCCTCGGCCAGAGCCCCAGTACGGTGCATGTTTGGTGGCTTTCCACTTCCTCCTCTCCCGACGAGCAAATCTTCCAGTGCCAAAAAAATCTACATCGTCCATGATACAGTTAGGAGAGGGCGGGCGTGCGGTTCGCCCGGGGTATGACATGCAGTTATCCATCCGCCGCCAGCCATGTGGAGCAGTTAGGTCTTAGGAGAGAAGTGAATAAAAAACTTGTGTGTGTGTGTGTCTGTGTGTGTCTTTTTACTGCATCGCCGAGCTGTTTGGAGAGCTCGTGGTGCAGGCTGCGAGTTACGGAGCCGCGTGCTCTTCCCATCGAAGCTTTGACAACCATCAGCCTCCCCCACGTGAGCATGCTGCTTGGCCGGGGGCCTGTCGCCATTGCCGGCCAGCCCATCCTGCATGCCCCCTTATCTACGCCGGCGAGATCCATGACTCCCCTCCGCAAGTGAGATACTGAGATCCTGCCCCGAAATTCACCGAGCAGTTAGTGGTGGGCATGGCCTCAGTTGACACAGTGACTTCCCACGACCCATCTTTCTTTAGTTAAATCATGGGATAACACAGGTACATTCAAAAAACTAAGTAGTTAGCTGCACATCTCCATTCATTTCCCTCTGAGTTTGGATGCACGTCTTATCAAATTTAAGATTTTTTTTGCCGACCCTATTGAGGAGAGCTTCTATGGCGTCGCCACTTTCATCCTATAATCCGAGGATGTCCCGTGAAAGCTGTGAACTTGGTTGTTTGTGTTTGTATGCATATATGCATATATGCCGGCGTACAGAGTGTGTGCGCTAAGTGCAAGTAACCAAGGTTCAATGTATAGAGGACATGCTTGTTGAGTTCTGAACCTTGGACATGCCCCAATTAGAAATTTTGTGTATTGCGCTTGGGCAGTAAAGTGTACAAAAACTGCGGTACACAACAATTGACTTTGACAAATTTCCAGCTGTTGATTTTTTTATTTCTATAAGTTAACTTTGGACGCATCAGGAAAAAAAGCTGTTAAATTCTAAAAATTGTGGCAACTTGCTGGGTACAATAATCAAAAAAATCGATGCAGTTAGCTATGGGAGCCGAGTTAACTCGACTTAATCCGGCAGTTAAATTGGTTCAGTTAACCTATATATTTTCAAAAGTTAAACACCTAAAAAATTTGGGTATGAAAAAAACCGACAGTTAACATTATAGTTTGCGCCAGTTAAATTTGGTGTAGTCCTGACAGTTAACTATTTTGGGCCCCATAGTTAGTATGACCCAGGCGAAAAAAATATGAAAAGAAAATTTTAGTACCTTTAGTCTGGCAGTTAACTTGCTGTTAACTGCCGCAATCCCCTCCAGTTAGCTATTTTAATACCGGCAGTTAGTTTGATCCACGAAAACTAGGAAAAAACAAAAAATAATAAGTTTCTTCAGTCTCAGCAGTTAGCTTGTCAGCGTATGTCAGTTAGCTATTCCGGTCGGGCAGTTAGCGTGTACTGTAGCAGTTCGGGCAAAAAATGACGAAAATGATGTTAGTTTTTTGAAAACTACTCTTAAACCGTAGCGAATCTGAAAACGAGTTCTATATACCAAAGTTTGGGCTAATCCATACCTTTCCAACGGTATATCATACACAACATTCTGACAAATGGTTTGAAAATTTGTTTCACAAAAACATTGAAAACTCGTTTGATGGATTTTCAGTTTTTTGAATTTTGTTTAAAAACCGGATCGATTTTCGGAAAACGATCAACATGAGTTTTTTGCTCCTTCTCAACAGCTATCCAACGGTATATCATTTGCATCAATCCAATTAATGGTTCAATAATTTTGACCCAAAAATAGTGCGACAAAACGATGCTAGAAAAAGTCCGCCCAACAGTTAACTAGTATAGTTTGCACAGTTAGCTGTCTGTTCTCGGGCAGTTAGGAAGGGTTCCTGAATAGCTTATTCAGGAATGAGTTGTAGAATAGCTGGGATGTATATATATATATATATATATATATATATATATATATATCCAATTGGATGTAAGTTAGCATGAACTATTACTATTGACATTACCCTTGAGGTAAAAGGTTGGGAGGCAACACTATAAGCCCCTATCTTTCTCTGTGTCCGATTAAAACTCCATAACCATAAGTATTGCGTGAGTGTTAGCAATTGTGAAATACTAAATGATAGTTGAGCATGTGGACTTTCTGAAAAGCTCTTATGTTGACTCTTTCCTATGTTACGATAAATTGCAATTGCTTCAATGACAAAGATTATAGTTTGTTAGTTCTCAAGAAAGTTTCTGAATCATACTTGACATTGTGAATAGATTGTTACTTGAGCATAAGAAATCATATGAAAAAATATATACATGTTGCTGTTATAAGAATGATCATGATGCCCTCATGTCCGTATTTTATTTTTTTATCGACACCTCTATCTCTAAACATGTGGACATATTTTTCGATGTCGGCTTCCGCTTGAGGACAAGCGAGGTCTATGCTTGGGGGAGTTGATACGTCCATTTTGCATCATGCTTTTATATCGATATTTATTGCATTATGGGATGTTATTACATGTTATGTCACAATACTTACGGCTATTCTCTCTTATTTTACAAGGTTTATATGAAGAGGGAGAATGCCGGCAGCTGGGATTTTGGGCTGGAAAAGGAGCAAATATTGGAGACCTATTCTGCACAGCTCCAAAAGTTCTAAAACTCCACGAAAGTCATTTCGGGAATTAATAAAAAATATTGAGCGGAAGAAATACCTGAGGGGGCCACCCACCATCCACGAGGGTGGGGCGTGCCCCCTGCCTCGTGGGCCACCTGGCAGCTCTCCGGTGCCCATCTTCTGCTATATGAAGTCTTTTACCCTGGAAAAAATCATAAGCAAGCTTTCGGGACGAAACTCCGCCGCCACGAGGCGGAACCTTGGCGGAACCAATCTAGGGCTCCGGCAGAGCTGTTCTGTCGGGGAAACTTCCCTCCGGGAGGGGGCAATCATCACCATCGTCATCACCAACGATCCTCTCATCGGGAGGGGGTCAATCTCCATCAACATCTTCATCAGCACCATCTCCTCTCAAACCCTAGTTCATCTCTTGTATCAAATCTTTGTATCAAAACCTCAGATTGGTACCTGTGGGTTGCTAGTAGTGTTGATTACTCCTTGTAGTTGATGCTAGTTGGTTTATTTGGTGGAAGATCATATGTTCAGATCCTTAATGCATATTAATACCCCTCTGATTATGAACATGAATATGTTTTGTGAGTAGTTACGTTTGTTTCTGAGGACATGGGAGAAGTCTTGCTATTAGTGGTCATGTGAATTTGGTATTCGTTCGATATTTTGATGAGATGTATGTTGTCTCTCCTCTAGTGGTGTTATGTGAACGTCGACTACATGACACTTCACCATTTTTTGGGCCTAGAGGAAGGCATTGGGAAGTAATAAGTAGATGATGGGTTGCTAGAGTGACAGAAGCTTAAACCCTAGTTTATAAGTTGCTTTGTAAGGGGCTGATTTGGATCCATATGTTTCATGCTATGGTTAGGTTTACCTTAATACTTCTTTTGTAGTTGCGGATGCTTGCAATAGGGGTTAATCATAAGTGGGATGCTTGTCGAAGAAAGGGCAGTACCCAAGCACCGGTCCACCCACATATCAAATTATCAAAGTAACGAACGCGAATCATATGAACGTGATGAAAACTAGCTTGACAATAATTCCCATGTGTCCTCGGGAGCGCTTTTCTCATTATAAGAACTTGTCCAGGCTTATCCTTTGCTACAAAAAGGATTGGGCCACCTTTCTGCACTTTATTTACTTTCATTGCTTGTTACCTGTTACAAATTATCTTATCACAAAACAATCTGTTACCTACAATTTCGGTGCTTGCAGAGAATACCTTATTGAAAATTGCTTGTCATTTTCTTCTGCTCCTCGTTGGCTTTGATACTCTTACTTATTGAAAGGACTACGATAGATTCCCTACACTTGTGGGTCATCAGATTGCATGCAATCACATACACAGTCAGGGTGGTTCACGCGCAAGGGTTGGACTTGTGTCGCGCCTGCGTAAAGTTTTCTTTAACTGATTTCTTTGCTCTGCCAACTGACAGGTGGGACCCATAAACCAGGTGACAATTTAACCAGTCAACAAAGTGCCACGTCGACTATGTGGCCGGTCAGTAGGGTGCAATACGGTGCTCTACGATGAGCTAGTGATCGTATAATCACCGCAAAACTATATATAGTGACTGTAATGAGCGTATTGTTACATACGTTGACCGCCAGTGTATTTTTCTCATTTCAAATTATGCCATATTAATCGGAAAGGACGCAGTATGGACTACTAGTACTAGTACTGCTTTGATGTGTCCCGTCAACTCGCCGAACGAGGAGAAGCTTGCTTACTACGCCTCTCCCTCGCCCACGCGCGCGGTGGTTCGCAGGACGAGGAGAGGGTTTTGACTATAGTGCCCTCTCCCTCTCCCTCTACCTCACCCTCGCCCTCGCCCTCGCGGTGGACGTGCAATAGTTCAATCGGTGTCAGATTGCCAGAAGCATATTGTACTATAGTATCATCATTGTTGGACCTTCCGAAGAGGAGAAGAGCCAACTGCAAGGTTCACACGAGTACGAACTGTTGAACATCCCGAAGAGGTAAAGAGCCAAGTACAAGGTTTTATAGGAGTTGTCGTCCTAGTGGGAGTATACTACAACTATAGCGAATGATGCTACTGTATGATGCCGCCACGTCACCATATCCAAAGCTATGCAACCTTTTTTTCTCAAAGAGCGTGTTGGAGCCCGTACAACAACCACACAAGTTGCACGTACACATAACACATTTACTAGTAAGAAATTCTAAAGGACAAATGCTAGTATGCCACACAAGTTCATCTCCAATTCATGTGATAAATTTGTGCACGACTAGTCTACATATATTCACAGCGCTACCGTTCACAATTTACCATACTCCACTTACACATTATAGATGGGCTACATGTCCTCCTCCAGGTTCCAGTCCCAGGTGTTCTTCATGGATGGCACGATCCATTGCGGTGGGCAACGGGAATCATTGTCGCAGCTTTCTAGTCCGGTTCCACACGATGGTGACTCATCCAAGCTGAAGCGACATAAATCAGGGATAGCGTGTCCCAGCATGTCGTTCATCCGGCGGTGCACACTGAAGACACAACCATGCTTCATGAACGGTAGGCCTTCGGTGTCGTGCACGAAAGGTAGCATCCGCTTCACAATGGGGTAGCTATCCCCAATGAAAAGCTAGTACTCTCCAAGAGTGTTCCTCGGCACCGACGTAGCATCACGGGGGGTCAAACTCGGCGCTGTTCATCTGGAACACGTGGCATCTCAGATCTGGACACATGGTGACGTACATAGTCAAGGTCCATGCATAATAATGTTGTACTCAAATATGGCGGTCATTAATACTGTGTAGCAAATAGTACTACTCTGGTATAGAGGAAGTAAAATAACCGGCTTATTATATATAGCCACTCCTGGCTACATGGATGAGATAGTAAGACATAGAAAAACAAAAATGGTGGCAGCTAGTGGGTTCAAGTCTTCAAGGGCCTAGCTAGCTATACGCGTCCTCCAAGGTATAAAGTACTCCTACTAGTACTAGTAAGTAGTACAACAATGAAAGAGAAGGCGAGAGGGTTAAAAAATATAATACTAAATGGAATACCTGGATAGATGGTGACAGTCCGATCGTGGTAGATTGTGTGACCATGTTGCACATCAGTGGTACCATGGGTAACGACTGCTAAGATAGTTGATCCCAATATGACAAAGTCAGCTACAAGGTTCCAGGTTAGACTGAATCGCGGATGCAAATGCACATCCAGGATCGGTGATCTTATTTTGATCGGGGGATGACTGGTCCTTGCAAAATAATGGAGTACCGTTAGGGATGCAAATGATGGTTTGTGCATTCCGTTTGTAATCTCCCATACCGTAGGATGGCAACCAGATGAAACAAGTCCCCAGGCTTGTCACCGCGAAGATGCGGCCTAGATGGCGCACGGTGTCTTTGAACCTGTAGGGGTACAAATTTGCCGCCACCAACATGCGCCAGCCTCTGCCGTTGCTACCTCTTTCATTGATGGCAATCCTTATGAACACCGCGATGAGACTATAGTCGTTGTAGGCGCGTTGCTTTGTCGGTGGGTCCGCAACTGCTATCTTCTTCAATCTCTTGTTGGCATCATCATACGTATTCAAGCCCAGCCAGTCCGGAAGGCCGATCCCAGTGGTGGAGAAGGGGTCTATGGCAACGACCGCACTGTTGTGGATGTTGTGCAAAATGATGGTGCTATCCGTCCAGAGGTATGCAAGCCAATCTTCATTGGCACCGACCCAGACCTATATATAAGACAGTGGGCAGCGGAGAAATTATGGGATGGAAATGGAATAACTAAGTACTACATGATCAAACTCCATGATTGACCTGCTCATCGGACAAAATCTGACTACCTCTCAACGTCGGCAACTCTAGCAGAGTCAACGTGCAACCATGGCCAGGGACAAGTGGACTGTTCAAAGGATTTTCCCATAGAAGAACCTTCTCCTTGAGGATGCATGGAAGACCAACATGCATGGCCTTTTCCCAAGCCTATTTAAGCACCATCTTGAAAAAGTTGGTGCAGGAAGCACAGAGTCTTTGCGGCGCTGAGGACGTCAGAGCAGCATGCAATTTTTCCCAGATGATTGTCGTAAAAGATTTCCTAGCCCCGACGAGGAGGAGAACCGCCTGGCGAATCCATGGGAGCAGCGACAAACTGTCTTCTCTTCGGGGGGAGGGGAACTAGCGAGGAGGAGATAAGAGCTTAGTAACCACAGGGCCTCGTCCCTTCCAACTGTAGATCATTCCTTAGCGAAGGGGTGAGGCTATTATTTACTACGTACTCGTACTGTAGCAGTACTAGTACTACTTTCTCAACTAGTAGTGCAATGTACTCCCTCCATTTACTTATACGAGGCCACTATGGGATATACGTTTTGCATGCATGCCATCATAATGACACTACCTAATTTCTCCACTCAGTTTCCTTGCATGCATGTTGCGTATTAATGATACCAGTAAACGAAAGAAAAGATTGAATTGCACAGTATGCATTAAATTTTATCTTGGTACCTGTAATATGAGTTTGTGGCCTTGTATATAAAAATGGAGGAAGTATTGTACTTCTAGTATAGTGCACCAGTTTTTTAACTCTTGAATCTCAAGGCCAAGGAGCTATAGTTGGAAGTGGAGGGTATTACTATTCTCTAGAACCATCATTGTACTATCAATGCAGGGAAAGTACACTTGCGTAGTGGGTACTCTCGGTGCTCTATTCAAGCGCGTAGCTGGCCTATTCAGCCGCTCCTCTCACGCACACACTAGCAGCCTGTTTATCAGCGACGCTTATTGCGGGGGCAGAACATATGAGTTATTTGATACAACGAGACTAGGCTTTTCGCTTCCATTTGCGGAGGTGTAATGGATCTTGTCGAACTTTGTTAGTAGTTCCTTCTCTTATGAATGAGATGACGCAAAGCATTTGCCTCCGATTCAAAAAAAATCACGTCAAGAGGAATTTCTTTTATAGAGCCGATAGTGGAGTGAATTCCATGCGTGCAACACCACAAGCTACAGAGTAGTAGGGTACTAGTAGCACTTTACGTACAGAGCCATATTGCACAGTTCCCAAAGCCCCACCAGGCTTTTCCGGTTCCTCGGGATTAATTGGGAGGCGCTAGTTTAAATATGCTACTAGCTGATGAGGAAGCTGAAAGAGAGGTGCGGGTAGGGCGAGCACGCGAGCCACGAGATGATGGGAAGGAAAACCCGTTCATGTGGCTAGGCTATCCAGTGCGCCTAGATTGTGGTGCCGCACGTCCGTTCGACTTCAAAACTCGAACTACCCGTGTACAATATTGGCTCGCAGCAAAGTTACTATTTAAAAAAAGGCCATCGTGCATTCGGCCAGGATCGAACCTACAAAACGAGGTATACACTCCCGCGACCACTAGTAGTACTCGTTGGAGTACAACGCAACCTAGAATCGCCTTTTGTCGCTAGTAGTACATTGTTCCTTACAAGAAACCACTAATAATGCCAAGAAACCACCAATAATGCCAAGAAACTACTACCAATTGCATACATGGTAGACTTAAGATAAGACTACCTTATCAACCATTGTACATGACCTTACCAACCAGCCCTACCAAGAAACGACTACTCTACAAAGTGCCATTATAGGCACGTTTCAAACCATGTCGCCCCTTAAGTCAACGCCTTCTATTAGACCGGGAAGTTAGGCGTTATGATTTGTGGGACCTACATGTCAGTCTGCACAATAATCCCTGAGTGACCTCCTACCTCCGGCCCGTCCACCTAGTCACCCTTGGCCATGGGACGCAGCTACCGCCGCCAGCAGAAGGCGAGGTCAAAACCGCCGGTTGTGCAGAGCCCATCTTGCGGCAGCCTGAATGCCAGCTCCGTCCGGTGCTCGCGGCTGCTAGCTAGCCAAGATAGCTTCGTCCAGCTACTTGTCTGCAAGGTTTGCTAGTTGGAATGGCACGGCGACGCGGCAGCTTGCTCGCGCACACCGTGCTAAGGCCAAACATCTGGCTCGAGCGAAGGCCAGCGCGGCGGCTTGCTCGCTCGTGAGTCATGCTCGGGCCAGCTTGCCAACCCGTGCGAAGGCCAGTGCAGCATCCAGCCCATCCGACGGAGCGGGGACCAACTCACTCATCATCGGCCACCGACAAACATGCATCAGGAAAAATAATGATTTGAGGGGGAATAACAGGATTGAAGGTCATATGTGGGTCCCTTGTGTCAACGGTCAAACAAAATGTGCTGGTTTAAGCTTCCTGCCAGCACGGACGTGTGGGCCAACCCTGTCATAAACGGGTTTAAACGAGCCTAATTGGCACTAGGTAGTAGTTTTTGGCGTGGATGAAGAAATTTTGGTTATGTTTTTGCTATTTTTTGTACAATAGTTCCTTCCTAGCGCTGGTTGAAAGTGGTAGCTTTTTGTTAAATACTCTACATATTGTAAGTAGGAGTGAAAGTTAAGCTTTGGAAGCCAATAAGCAAGGCTAGTTACATAGTGCATATGTGTACGTGATTGAAAGTAAATATCAACCATGAATGACTAATATCTTGATGGAAAACTCAAAACTATGGAAATACTAGGAATTTGTTTTTGCATGGTTGGAAATACTAGCAATGTTCATGTGCGTTGCAAAGGATCATAATTAGAATAATACTTATTCACAAACTTGATACAAAACACTCTAATTTTGATACACATATATCACTAGAGATATATTATGTTTCAATCAGAATATATTCCTTGGGCTGTTTTGGTGAGGTGAGGGAGGGATGTGGTTGGTTTTAAGATACTAATTTTGGGTTTTCCGCAAATTGGTAGAGAAGTGGGATGTTGGTGAGAAAAGGAAACAACTTACCTCACAGTCGTTAGATATAGATCTAATGGTCAGAAATGACGGATGGCAGACACACCATCATCACCAACTTAGTCTTCTGTAGGAGTACTAGCAAGATGTATGTGCATTGCACGGAACATCAAGATGCATTTTTTATAAAACACTGATTGACCCATGCGGGAGTAATCCCATGTGTAAAAAGTAATGATATCTCGAGAAATAGGAGATAAGGTGAAGAGGAGTGGGGCGTGGTGGTGGTTGGTGGTTGGACCGAGCGGAGGCATGGGGATGGACGACGCCGGCAGTGGCCACCAGGCCAGTTTGTTCCAGAGGCTTCCTTTTTTAATTGCTCAACAATGAGGTTGTTGGAGATAAGGATGAACGAGGGAAGGACTTGTCTGCAAATGTGGAGAGAGGTGCGGGTATCTTTTATTTTAATTCCACCCGTCAAATATAGATCGGACGGTCTATATTGCAAGATGGCATGTGTACCATCATCACCAACTTGATTTTTTATAAGAGAACAAATATAAGTATGGAGATACAAACGTATTATCGATACTTGTTTCCGTAAACTAGGATCTACATTCTATTCAATGCCTCAGCATGTGGGCCTTAGCACAATGACTTCTCGACTGTGTAAAACAAAGGTTTTCCCGTCGCCGATATGGAGGGGGTGACGGCGGTGTGCTTTCGGCTTGCTCTAGTCCTAGTAGTCATACTAGGTGGTCTAAGCACGTGTAGATTTATTCTTTTTCACATCTCATGTTCGCCGTACTACCACGACTATTGATGAATAGAGGGTAAGTTATTCACGGGGAAACCCTTGTTGAGTGTGTTTGCGAGAGAGAGAGAGAGAGAGAGAGAGAGAGAGTGTGTGCGTGTGTGTGATATGTCTAGAGACTGAGGCAATGATAAGAGATTCTTTGTGTCTATGTGTGTGGAGGATAGAGAGAGACATGTACATGGGGCTTTGTGTTGTGTAACGTGGAGACACATATACATAATCAGAGAGTGAGTGTGTGAGATACACATGCGACAGGGAGAGAGATGAGGATCCAGATAAATGGGTGTTTGTGCGTGTCTGTGTATGTTTGTGTGCGCGTTTGTGTGTGAGAGGGAGTGTGTATATGTGGAGTAGAGAGACCACTAATGATGTAAACCTAGTATAAGGGAAGGGGGAATGGTGTGACATGTGTAGTAGCGGAATAGCATGGGTGCGGGTGGGGGAGTAGACTATTTGGAAGAGACATCGAGTGTGTGTGGGAGAGGGGTGTGAGAGCGAGAGAGAGAGAGAGAGAGAGAGAGAGAGAGCTAGCGATGGAGAGAGAGGAAGAGAGGGGGAGAGAGGGGTTGTTTGTCTCCATAAATGGCATATAGATAGGGAGACAATGTTGATGTTGTTCAAAATTGGCCTATGTATGGAGACGCAAGGGAAGCGGGTCATCGTGTGTGTGATAGGGACTTCCTGAGAGATCCAGAATAGATGGTGTGGAGAACAACGTGCGAGATTGAGAATGATGATACATTAGGGAGCTATGGAAAGAGTCACGGCATATCTGTATACAAGGAAGGAGCTGGGGCAGGTCCGCATGCGGGAGAGATAGAAAGAGGAGAGTGGTGCACAAGGAGACAAAGTGTGCTTGTTTGTAGTGGGGTGGTGTGTGAGATGAGTGTGCGAGAACCACATAACTAGGGAGATAGACGTTTGGGGCAACATTTTGTGTGTATGGGAAAGATACACTCTACATAGTGTGTGTGCTTGGGAAAGAGAGATGTCGGGAGACCTAGAGAGTGGGGGAAGAGATGTGTGCATGCCCGAGAGACAAAGTGATAGAGACCTATATTGGGGTCCGGACTTTAGAAGAGAGGGGGGGTGTTAATGTGCTCGTGTGTTTGAGTCTGGGGGAGAGAACGACTTGTGTGGGGGGGCGATGGGGGTGGCTTCACATAAAGAGTGAGGTGTTTATATTTGAGGGACTTTAGCATAATTGAGATATATATGGTCAATACTGTGTGCACTCATGGTTGATCAATTTGTCTCACAGTTTGGACTATGAGATAACGATACTTTTGAACATGCATGATATACCTTGATGTACCAGAATTACAAACCTAAGATTGGAATTTTGGAATTCGACTCCATCATTAGCTTTTGTGATTCATTTAAACGGAGGTACATTTTTTAAGCCGGGATTCCGTGATTTCAAATTCATATATCAAACCTAGAGATACACACATACGGGCATGTTCAAACTATATAATCATCCACTTTATTCATACACATACACATTTTTGCTCTTGTCATCATATTTAGGATAAACACATTTGGAATTTCATTTAAATTGGACCGTATGATGGTATTTGCTTGTACTAGCTCAATGATCCATATTTGAATTGAATAGACAATCTAAGTTTTGAGTTGGAGACATTGATTTTCAAAACTTGCACTTTTTTTTGCGTGCAAAACAAACAAATTCTCGGCCATGATATCATAGTCGGACGTACAAGAGCAGGATATAATTTTAGGCGCCAAAAGCTTTCAAACTTCCCGCTCACATAGAAATATCTCGCACCCGAAAGTTTAGCCCTGTGATATTCCTGTTTTACCCCTGCCACATGAACGGAAAAGGGCTGCTTTGGTAACTCCATTGTTTTCCCCTCTTTGCCCCCAGCATTCTTCCCCAGAGCCCCTCCCCTTCGCCTTCCCGACCACCAACCACGGCAAGCCGCCGAATCTAGTCCTCCACCGCAGCGGTGGACCTCATACCCCGCCGGACCTACCTTCCGCACCTTGGAACCCCCAACTGCCAACTCACCACTTCACTGGAGTCGCTTCAGCGACTGGCTTGTCCACCGCTCCAGATCTCCTTGACCGCCATCATGGTCCACCGCACCGGATTTGCTTAACCGCCACCCTCGTCCACCATAGTGTAGTCCCTTCACTGACTCCCTCGTCCACCCCATTGCTGGCCCTTCATAGGAGCCCTCTCCTGCGCAACAGATCCACCTCACCGAAAGCACTGTACACCGCGCCCGCCGAAGCCTTCATCCACTGCACCAGAACTGCTCCACGGACGCCATATTCAACTCCATCGGCCCTACTTTACCGACTCCGCAGCCTCATCAGGTTATTTCGATTTGTACTCCTTCGGCTTTTTTCTTCTTTATCGTGCAACTGTTCACTTACCGAAGATGAGCTTTCTTGTATGTCGACAGGCACCGCAACCGAAGCACCGGAGCCGCTTCAGCGACGGCGACAGCCGGGCCAAACTCAACCGCAACACGAGCACCATCGACGATCCTTAGATATCAAGAATGGCAATGATAACCATACGCCACCGAGAATCAGGTACTACTATCCAACGGCTGGCGCCTACGTTCACTTTCTTAGCATAAGCACCGCACCTTTGAATTTCTTCAGGACATCATTCAATTTTTCATGAGACGCGTTATTCTGCTTGCACCTGTAGGGCCATACTTCTGGCAGTGAACATGTTACATGTGCTAAATTACATACCAGTGCACATATGGTTAATATGCTTTAGTTTTGTCCTAAGTATTACTATACTTCCTAGATATCATTGCCTACTATTTTACTTCTTGCATGCTATATTTATGATAATGGTGTTGTTCTGATGCCACCTGTTGGTTCCATTGGACTGCTTCATTTTCTCTATGCTTAATTACATATCAGCAAACTAGCATGTGGTTCCGCTGCTTTTTGTTTGTTTTACCCTACATTTTCTATGCTAGCTATTACATCACTTCTCTGAGCCTCTGTTCATTACTTTTTTGTGTGTTCTTGATCTTCCCAAATTGCATGGCTAATTTGATGATTCTCTTAATTATGGAGCTGCCAACCCCATCAAGCAAAATATTTGTTCTTTTGGGACTGGCACCTCGAACAAGCATAGAGGGAAGCATATACATTGTCGTGCATGCACACACCCTTCTTTCATTAGTTTAGATGAACCATTGATGATCAATTCAAACTAGTGCATGCAATTAAAATTAATTTTACCTAAATAGAGGGTGCAGAATAAACTACAACAACTAGATTTGCAACCACGAGATGCTGACGATATCTTCAAAGAACATTGCAACAGCAGCGAGGCTTCACAGCAACATATGGTAAGCCAATGTGTTTCAGTACATGTGAAATGTAATGCAAGTGGAAGCTTTCTTGGCTTGTGCCCTCAACTTGTAATCCTACAGAATGACAAATAGTTCAGTTGTCTGCTTTGCTGTATTGCTTGATTCGAATGCTTGTTTGTTACTTGTTACGCTATACCTAAGTTGGCCAATATATCAACAGTGCCTATTGTACTATCATAAAGAAATGCATGCCTAGTTCATTTGAGTCCTTAACTTTTCCTCCGAACTTCATCACAAGATTGTCTTCCTAGTTTATATGAGGCCACACTGTTAAGTGCTTTCTCAGATTATTTCAACTGCTTAGATGCCTTGGCAACTTAAATATAGCGGTGGTACACTCCCTTTCAACTAGGGATGTCAACTGGGTCCCGTTTAATCCCGATTGAAGTCCACTACTGGTATGATATTTCAAAAGAGTTTTTGTTTTTGAGGAAAATGAACTAGGGAGCTATCAAAAACTAACTAGATGGGACTGGTGGATGTCGTTTATTTGCCACTTACATTCCTAGTTTCATCTTACCATTTTAATTTCTTTTCGGCTGATGCTGCTTCGAACCATTTAAATATAGCTTGCCATGCTTGGCAATAAGTCGTATGTCGTTTACCATGTAAGCTTACTGCCTGGATCATACGATAACTATCTCTTACTTATGTCAAGCGGAAACCTTTTAGGATGTCGTTCACACTAGGAAACAATGTACAACCCTAGAATCTAATTGTGGAAGCAGTGCACCATCCATGTTACCAAATGGAAGCAGTTCAGAGGCAACACCACCGGAGAGCAGTCTGGGCATAGATATTATAGTTCTTGAGGCTCTACTAGAGGTAGAAAGAGATGGTGTGGCTGCCATGAATGAGGTAATCTTGATCTTGAGGCTGGAAATTATGCAATTAGCGTCACACATTATGCAAGCAACCGAAGAATTGGAGGAAGTAGAATGTTGCATTTGAAGACGAAGAAGGTCCTACTATTTCTGCTATCTGAAGCCCAGGGTAATCCCGGTTCTTATTTAGATACCAGTTGAAATTGTCATTAGATTATTGTACTTGCATGTTGTGTCATGTCTCTGAATGGATTATGTTGTAAGACCCCCTATGTTGTCCATGTGTTGTAATGATCCGAATTTTTTAGGCGAGGTAATCCTCGGTACTTGTATGATTGACATAAGGTGAACTGTTTTTTGTGTGAGCATATTGTATTGGATGAAATAACTGTTTGACTCAAAGTGTATCCAACCTACTGAATTCGAAGATCACGGCATTTCTAAATCATAATCATATATAAAGGTGGAATAAATCTTTGTTGTGGTTTTGAAGAAATAAATAACAAAACGTAGAATTATTTGTGGATATTCGTAATCAAATAAAAATTGGATTTGAATTTAGTTGCCAGGGCCCAGGGCAAACATGAATGTTAATTCTCCCAAGTTTTCAACGAAGCGGCTAAGCACCCACTATAATTTGTGGGCTGCCTGAAGCAAGTGTTTGCGAGATGGAAATTACTGTCTACCCCTGACACTCGACATCCTTATCGACCGTATTTACAGTACTGACGATAGGGGTAGACTAGTAACTTCAATTAGACGTGACACAACGGTCTCTGAGCCCATTCACACACGGTGAGTGCCAAACATGGGCGGCAAAACACATTTGATCAAGCTCGTCCGAAAGACATGTGTCTCTCCCTTCATTTCCCCATTAATACATCATGGGCGACAAAACAAACTCTCCCCGTCCGAAATCAAGGTAGGCCAATATTTTAAATAGGGGCAAATGTGTAACTTCCCTTAGACGTGACACAACCGCCCTACCTGTCAGCCCCGTCCATACACCGTGGGCGGCAAAACACCCTCTCCTTGCCCTAAATCATTACCGGCAAATATTTGGGAGATGCGAGATTACCAACCTATCCCCAACCGACGCGATGTCCGAAATTTTAAAAGGGGGATAAGTTCGTAACTTTCCCACATTTCAGACAAGCGCGTCCCAAAGTTTGAGATCCCCCTCCCCCTCCATTTCCCCATTCATACACCGTCGGCGCCACGACAACCTCCCCACTGTGGCTAGCCTCCTCCGTCCGCCATCCCATCCTCCACCTTGCCGGAGCCGTTACACCTACCCCGTCGTCCACTGCAAGAGATGGACGTCTCTCATCCACGGCGCTGGACCAGGATCCTTGCATCAGGTCCTCTCGCTTCATCGGCACCGTCGTCCACCTTGCCATTGCCGCTCCTACGACCGCGTTGTCCACGGCAATAGGATTTATCCCTTGACCCGACCGTCTGCCATCTAAAGTCTTCTTCCTCGCCGCTGATAGCCATCGCACCCACAACACCCTCAACGTATCAGCAGAGGCCTACACGGCATCGCAAGAGAGGTGGTACTCTTCCATATGTGCTTAAGTTATTGATCTCACCCGGAAAATAGATCGTAAATTGTTTACTGTACTTTTCTTGTCCGTACCAAATCGTAGTGGCTAGTTGAAAGCAAACATTGGTTGCCAAATAGCCTTGTCCGGTTTGCACCTTCAGATCCGCCATGGCACGATCACTATACTCATAAAGCTTATGGTTTCCCCCCTTTATATTCACTACCATCATCGTAGGTGCTTCGTGTCGTGCTAGCACAACTCCTCAAGACCTCAACCCAAAGCTTATGCGTTGAAATACGAATCTGATATGATGCTCATATCACTAAAACAGAGAATGTTTAATTGGTCACTGAGGGAGTCCTAGATTAGGGGGTATCCGGTCAGCCGGACTGTGTACAACGTCCAGACTATTTAAGCGTGAAGATACAAGACTCAAGACTTTGGCCCGTGTACGGATAGGACTCTCCTTTGCATGGAAGGCAAGCTTGGCGAGCCGGATATTGTGTTTCCTTTCTTGTAACCGACTCCATGTAAACCCTAGCCCTCTCCGGTGTCTATATAAACCAGAGAGGTTGGTCCTTAGAAGGCCGATCACAATTACAATCATACCATCATAGGCCAGCTCTTAGGGTTTAGCGTCTACGATCTCGTGGTAGATCTACTCTTGTACTACCCATATCATCAATATTAATCAAGCAGGAAGTAGGGTTTTACCTCCATCGAGAGGGCCCGAACCTGGGTAAACATTTATGTCCCTTCCTTCCTGTTACCATCAGCCTTGACACACAGATCGGGACCCCCTACCCGAGATCTGCCGGTTTTGACACCGACATTGGTGCTTTCATTGAGAGTTCCTCTGTGCCATCGCTATCAGGCTTGATGGCCCCCTCAATTATGATCAACGACGCTGTCCAGGGCGAGACTTTCCTCCCTGGACAGATCTTCGTCTTCGGCGGCTTCGCACCGCGGGCCAATTCGCTTAGCCACCTAGAGCAGATCGATAGCTATGCCCCCGGCCATCAAATCAGGTTCGGAACCCTGAACTACACGGTGGATATCCATGGAGACTTGATCTTCGACGGGTTCGGGCCCACGCCGAGGGCGCCGAACAGTCACGACAAGCATGGCCTGGACCTGCTGTCGGACAACGCTCGGGATACCGCACCTGCAGCAGCTCCGGACTCAAATCCGGAGCAGGATGTGTTGCCTAAGGACGGAGGGATGGACCACGCCCCGCAGGTCGTACCCTCATCGGCGGTAGAGCCGGACACAGGCCTCGTCTCTGAAAAAGCATGTGACTCCGGACCCCCGGACTCGTATCCGGTTGTAGGATCCAGTCCGCGCGTCCCCGAGCTCGTCGAGCCCTGTTGGGCTCCGGTAATGGAGTTCACCGCTGCAGACATCTTTCAACACTCGCCCTTGGGAAACATGCTGAACTCATTAAAGTCTCTCTCTCTCTCTGTCAGGAGGCTCCCAGCCGAACTATGACCGACTCGAGTGGGAGGCAGGCGACGAAGGAATTCGCTGCCCACCCCCCACCCACTTCATTGCCACGATCGATGATTTAACCGACGTGCTTGACTTTGACTTCGAAGACATTGACGGTATGGACGACAATGCAGGAGAATTACAGGAGCCATCGCTCATAGAGCGGTGGACGGCCACCTCCTCATACGATATATATATGGTGCACACTCTAAAGGAAACCAATGGCGACGAGGCAACGGAGGACAACCCCTCAAGAAGAAAGACAAAGCCCATGCTTCGTCGGCGCCGCTCCAAGCCCCGCCACATCAACACTAAACCCGGACACGCAAGCAACCCGGATGGTGCCGAAGAGGAATACAGTCCTGATCAACCTACCTTCAAGCTGGCCGGACCGGTCACGGTGGGATACTCGGGTAAGGACAACTATACACCCCCCCTCCGACGACGAGGTGAGCCTCGGCAATGACGAATTCGGCGTACCTGAAGATCCAGCGGAACAAGTTCGCTTCAAGAGAAGGCTCATGGCCACGGCAAGGAGCCTGCAAAAGAGGCAAGAGCAGCTTAAAGTTGACCAAGACTTGCTAACGGATAGGTGGACCAAGGTACTGGCCACTGAAAGGCACGAACTCGATAGCCCCAACAAAGAGCATACACGGCACAACTTGCTACCTCAACCCAAGGAGCACACCCCGACGTCCTCACATCATTACAGTCCGAGACAGTAAGAAGGATACGCGGGGAGACACCCTCAAGCATCGGCGCAAGGGCAACAAACGACAAGTTAAGGAAACTGGTGCTAGGTCCGGTAAATACCAGTTCGGTCAACGGACAAAGAGCAGCTCAAGCCTATTTGGCCCGAGCCACACGCTCGATCAACCATGCGAAATTCATGGTACTCCTAGAAGGACGGCAAAGCATACCAATAGAGAATGCAGGATCCTCAAAACAAAGCGGTTGGTCGCACGCCAGAAGCAATAAGGGGAGGCGCCTCATCAAGACCCCCCTCCCCAGAGCGTAACAGTACGGCCGATCGCCCAGGATCACATAAACCACAGCAAGTCAATTGCAGTACCTCTAGACCTAGTAGTCCGGGGGCTCCATAACACGCAAATCCCACAAGGGTATGAAGCCACGAATAACATCTCCTAAAAGATGTGAGGCGCAAAGTCCAAGTTTTATTGGCCCACCACTCTAACGGTTGTCTTTGGATCACCCAAAAATGCTACGCCAAAGAATAAATCTTCGGCACCTTCCCACCATATGGTAGTTTACCGTATGCCAACGGGATAAACCACGTCGACTAGATTCCACGTGGTAAATTACTCACGCCAACCATCTGAACACCCATTGCGGAGTTCACACTACCTCACGGTATAACGGCTGGGCACACCAGGGCCCGATTAGGGACCCTGGGACCAACAACAAGAGGACACCCAGCTGCCTTCAAGCATTTTGCATTTACAAACTAGCGATTGACGCAGAACAGGATTGGCGGCATGGATTTAGCCCGGAAACACAATGGCAGGAACACGTAGGTAGAAGGCAGTTTGGATTCATTCTTGATCCACTCACAACCCCCTCCAGTCCGGCCACCACAGGTTCCGCCAAAAAACACCTCTTTTCATACATCATACTCATATGCATACACATATCATCCTACTACAATGCATAGACTTAAATATCAATTACCGGCCGTCGTTTACTGCTGACTCCTCTTTGCCGAAAATGACAGCCACGCTCCGCGTTCGCCCGGTTACACCAGGGGCTTCACAGTACGGTAATAAAGTCCGACCACCTTTTCGGTCGCTCGGCACCCTGAACTTATAGCACTATATGCATCAGCTCTGAATCATCTCTTGGGTGGTGCAGGTGCTGCTGTGATAGGTGTAGAAACCACTGCATCTTGTATTTGTTTAGGCCTCCACACTTGTTTTGTAGGCACCATGGGCCAAGTGTCATTGAACAACTTATCCCTTTGCTTCTCGGCCTCTTGTTCTATCATCTCTTGACTCCTTAACCTCTGTAGTTTCCTATTTTGTGTCTTTCTTAGCCCTGGAGGACACCAATTTGGCTGAGTGTATTTAGGATCTCTCGCCCTTACTTGGCTGGTGCTTGCTTCATGGTCATTAGCCGAGTGCTTTGGCACGATAGCAAGTATCGGCTCAGTCGAGTGGTTATGCACAGTCGGCTGCTGTGTGGGGAACATTTCGGTGCCCAAGATAAGTGAGTCGACATCCATTTTCTCCTTGCCTTTTCCTGACTCAACCGTTGCAGCACTTGGCGACTTAACACACCATTCTTGCTTGCCGACCCTTTTTTCATTATCTTGCACTGGCCGATTGACACAATTGTTCAAACAGCCTCGTGTGGGATAAGAAAGTCTCTCATGAACGGGCCTCTTTGGTTCTGTCCAACCCGGATGAAAAGCATAAGGGGCCATTGGGAGCTGCCCCCATCCTCCATTGAAACCTCCCATGTAGTATGGCGCATAGGGGAGTGGCGGCATCCATGGTCCCGGCGCCCACGACCCATATGGACTCGCATGATGCTGAAATTCTTCCCGAGGAGGTGACCTTGAGCGCTTCGAATTTGATGACTGGTTAGAGCTAGAACCGGCCGCATGATTGGCATACTTGGAAAACAACATATCAAAAGTTGGCTTGATTTTCTAGCGCTGCACTTTAGCTTCATTTGTCTTCCACTTACCAACTTCTGGACTCTTGGGCTTAACAAATCTGACATGAACGTTCTTTTGCACTTGTGGTTGCCCCCCGAGTGTCGGATTCTTGATGGTGATCTTGATTATCTCCTTGCCACCGGGTTGCTTATCAAGCACAACCTGTCTTCCCAAGATCTTGTTGTTCTCCTTGTCTTTCCTGGGCTCACCAACAATAATATTAGCTTTATTAGCAGATTCGGCTACCTCCGGCCGAATGAGTAGCTTCTTCCCCTCCAAATCCATGGTATTCATTGAAAAACGCTGTTTATCAACTTGCATCTCAGAAAAGTTCAATCGTCTGTCATTTATGGCCGATTGTATCTATCGTCGAAAAACATTGCAATTGTTAGTAGCATGAGAAAAAGAATTATGATACTTGCAATAAGCGCGCCGTTTTAGCTCTTCAAATGGCGGTAAAGTATGAGATATTCTAATCATCTTAGCCTGCAGCAAAGCATCAAATATTCTATCACACTTAGCAATGTTAAAAGTAAACTTCATCTCTTCATCATGATTCTTATGAATCGGTTTCAGATCATTGCAAGTAAATGGTTTGGCTTTAGATGGCCAAACAAATTCAGTAGCAAAAACATCACCCTCATTGTCCGAGTGATCGCTATCATATTCGACCATATTCATCTTTGGACGATCGGCTTTATATCTATGCACTTCTTTGAGATCTTTCCTTCGGCTTTCTTGAGCCAAATCCCTTTGTAAGGCTTGGTTGATATTTAAGAACTCATAGCCTTCTAGCTTTTCTCTAATGGGAGTTCTCAAACCACTCAACACTAGGTCTGCCAAGTCCCTTTCAGTTATCACCAAACTAAAACACCGGTTTTTTGTTTCTCTAAATCTCTTGACGTAATCGAAGACCGATTCATCATGCTTCTATTTAACCGATGTTAGATGTGACAACTTGAGTTCATTGTCGCTGCTATAAAAGTGATCATGAAATTTCTGCTCTAGATGCGACCAAACTCGAATGGAACCATGTGGCAAAGAAGAAAACCATGAAAATGCGGTACCAGTTAATGATAAAGGAAATAAACGCACTTTCAATTCACTCAATGAGCCTACCTCACCCAATTGTGGTAAATACTGACTAACATGTTCCCATGTGGTTTTTGTGCCTTCTCTATTAAACTTAAGAAAATCTAGAATTTTATATCCTGGAGGGCACTGGATGGCATCAAAGTATTCGGGGTACGGCTTTTGGTAAATCCGATTCTGAGGTAACTGAACTCCAAAATTCTCTCGGAGCATCTTAGCCATCTCCTCTCTAAGATTAGCTAGACCATCATCCACAATGGACGATGAAACTTGTGGCAGCGGCATAGGAGGAGTAGGACTACTTGCTGTAGGTAGGAACTGTCGCATGTATGTCGAACTATAGTTCGGTAATGGCCTAGTGGTTGCAGCTGTAGGTAGGGTTTGGTTCGGCGTTGCCACCGAACCTAGCATACTCATAATAGGATTAATGGGTGCAGTCACAATCTGATTTGTTTGACTAGGATAGTAAGTCATCAGCATGGGAGGCGCCGATGAGATAGGTAAAGCCAGATTAGGGTTTTGCACACTAGTAGCTACACCATCATTATCACTAGATGATTGAGAAATATTCTTCTGAGCATTAGTATTTTCTATGAAAGTTTGACAGACCAGATTGTTACCATCAGCAATACGACTCTCAATCTCAACCCACTGCTCAGGAGAAAAGGTAGTACTCACAACGGGTTTAACCTGCTCGGCTTTTTTTTGAGAGATGCTGTCGGTCGGCTTGAAGAGGAGGGAACTTGATTTCTTCAATCGGAGTGATGTTGCCTTGGTGATCCTTCTTGAATTTTGCAAGGAACTCCTGCAAATCATTCTCTTCGCGCGCCTTCTTGTACTCCTCATAGACTTGGCGATGATCGGCCGATATCTCATCAAGACTGGGCTTAATGATGTTATCGGCGTCTACCTCAGATGGCTTGGTAAGATCGGACATAGTGGATGATGATGATTGATCATCGTCCCTAGTGGAGTCGCCAAAAAGTGTGTTGACACACGAACATGTCACATGTATCCTTGACGCCAGGGGTGATGCACCGCAGCTCACGTCGAAGGAGACCCGACCGACAGCGCGATATGCAAGACAGTCGGCGGGCGCTTTTGCAGACCCAAAACCCCGCGCACCCAGGAGGGACCCCGTCAGGGATTGCGGCGGCTATGGGCTGCCCTAGGTCGATTCGCTCGCCCCTAGAGCCTTGGGATTCGTAGCTCTCAAACACGAAGAACAGCGAAGAGCGAGAGAGAAAAACGGTGGAGGGTTAAAACGTAGACAGGAAAAAGTAGTATATTGATTTGTTCGATTGTGTGTTGTTTTCAATCGGCCGTCACCCCCAACATATATAAGAGGCGGCTGGACTTCCCATACAAGAAAAGGATTCATCTAGGCTTTCCTTACAAGAAAATTACATCAATTCACGTCCAAAACCCTAGTCAAATTTGGACTGGTTTTATCCGAACTTTCCAAAACTGTTCGGTTTAAACTGACTGTACCTTGCGGGTCCTTTTTGTGATGGCAAACAACCTCGGATGGAAACGAGTCCAAAAGCAATCTTGAGCGTTTCGACGAGACGAACGTCGTTCATGTTGAACGTTTTTTCATTAGAGGTCATCTCAAGGGTCAAATCGCTCATGCAAAACAACAAATTATTCATGCATCTCATCAGACATACCCACATATGTGTCTGGTTCCGAGCGTCATATTTTGCTCGCTGGAGGGTCTCGCTTTGCGGACTCTAGCTTTTGCATACTACCTCAGATTGAGACGATCTTTATATCAAAATCGATCGTTTCGACAAGATGAAGACAATTTTTGTAGAATTTTTTTCCATATGAGGCCGTCTTGGGGGCGTAATCATTCTAACAGTGTTCTAAATATAAAATCTCAGTACTTTGAACACAACTTTGGCCTTAGAGATGAGGTCGGATGGCTATGACTTAAACATCAAAGTTGTTACTCGGCGATGTGAAACTTTCCATGCTGAAAACCCTTTTACTCGAAGCCATCTCATTTTCTTTTTATGTCATGCCAAAACCTGGTGTCAACACAAGGCAATGAGCTTGTAATCCATGTAGTCTTCTGATGGTGTGGGCACTTCGCAGATTAGAACTTTCAGCAAACTGAGGTCGAGCCAAAAGCATGACGCGTCTCGTGCATAGTAGGAAGGAGTGTCCGGTGGGCCGCGAGGCTCAATGGCGGCGGTATCCAACGATGGAAGGGTGATCTCTCGCTGGGTGTAGATATCCATGAGACGCCACGGACTACCGGATTGGTGGATGAGGACGATCCAGTTGTCCTTCATGCCCGCCCAGTAGTGGCCGCGCATGAAGGACATGTGGACGGGTAGTGGTAGCATGTCGAGGGGCACCACGACAACCTCCGTAGGATCATCAAGTCGGTGTCTGGGCCACCTGCGACGATTGGGCATCAACAAGCAGGGTGTCTTGAAAAGAGTCGATCGGTTGCAGACGAGTAAACGGTACAAAGACACCGAGCATGCGGCCAGACGGATGGTGCTGAGTAGGTCCATACGATTATAGATCTGCTCCAAGAGAACATCGGGGAGGGAATTCCAATCGTGGCTCTGCGTGTCAGTCGGTTCTACCATTGGGGTTTTCGGTGCCTGCGAGCTAGCGGGGAAGTGGATTCGGGTGGGCGAGTGAAGAAGATTCTCCTTGTGTGGCCGAGCAGTGAGCGGGGGGATATGGTATGCGCGAGCTACCAAGGAAGATGGTGCGGGCAGGCGAGCAGTGAGCGGGGGGAAATGGTGTGCGGCCCACGATGGGGAGAGGAGGAAGAAGAAGAGAGGAGGAAGAAGAGTGAAAGACATGGAAGAAAGTGCATTAAATCTCAATTCTACTAGTACTACTACCAGGATATACCATCCTTCGGAGTGTAAATAGTTACACTGATGACATGTGGGTCTACCTCAAGAGGGCCCATATGTTAGTTAATGGAGGAGAGAGGTGCGTATGCATATTTGCGGAAGCGTGCTCTACTGGCAAACATGAAGACAGTACTGGGTAAGGCTGACTTAGTAACACCAACATGTTAGTTCAGCTTATTAATTAAGTGCCCCATCTCCTACAACGTGCATTATCACTTCACTGCGAAGACTAGTTGAATAGTTCTCTCTGACCAAGATGGGGAATAATGGATCGCGAAGACTTCCTATCTACAGTATCCCTATGCATCTATGCTCACTTCACTCATTTTGCTCCGTACGTAGTCACTTGTTGAAATCTCTAGAAAGACAAATACTTTGTATTTGTGAACAGAGGGAGGCTTTTACTCCATATTTGGGAACAGAGGAAGTATCACCTTATGGAGGGAACAGAGGAAGCTTGAAATATGAACATGTCGATGGGAGGGAGTAAAAGCCTCATGCATGCATGCATGCATGCAACATGCAACACTCACACGTACACATGGACGCACGCAACACTCACGCACCCATGCGGCACACATCACACAACGCAACACACATGCTCACGCTCAAGTGCTCAACCTACTCCCTATGTCCGTGAAAGACAGTATATTTAGAGATCTACACATTGACCAGGGCATAATTAACGCCCAACAGTAGCAGACTTATGTGTGCATGCGACAATTGAGAGAAGAAGATAAAATGAAGGTTGTTGCATGCTTTAATTGAGGATAGACATGTAGCCTATACCTATACCACAAGTTGGTGCATTAGTCAATCAATATCGATTTAGATTAAAGGCTAAATGCATTGGAAGTGTAGATGTACACTCTTTGTTTTTAGCTGATGTACACTCTTTGTTGGAAGACCGAGGGAGTACACATGCATGCACTCACATACACAGCCAGGATGGTTCACGCGCAAGGGTTGGACTCCTGTTGCGCCTGCGTAAAGTTTTGTTTAACTGATTTCTTTGCTCTGCCAACTAACAGATGGGACCCAGAAACCAGGTGACAATTTAAACAGTCAACAGAGTGCCACGTCGACTATGTGGCCGATCAGTAGGGTGCAATACGGTGCTCTACGATGAGCTAGTGATCGTATAATCACAGCAAAACTATATATAGTGACCGTAAAGAGCGTATTGTTATATACGTTGACCACCTGTGTATTTTCTCGTTTCAAATTAAGCCATATTAACCGGAAAGGATGCAGTATGGACTAGTTCTAGTACTGCTTTGATGTGTCCCGTCAACTCACCGAACGAGGAGAAGCTTGCTTACTATGCCTCTTCCTCGCCCACGTGCACGATGGCTCGTAGGACGAGGAGAGTCTCTTCACTATAGCGCCCTCTCCCTCTCCCTCTCCCTCGCCCTCGCCCTCGCGGTGGACGTGCATCAGTTCAATCGGTGTCAGATTGTGATACGTCCATTTTGCATAATCCTTTATATCGATATTTATTGCATTATGGGCTGTTATTACATGTTATGTCACAATACTTATGGCTATTCTCTCTTATTTTACAAGGTTTATATGAAGAGGGAGAATGCCGGCAGTTGGGATTCTGGGCTGGAAAAGGAGCAAATATTGGAGACCTATTCCGCATAGCTCCAAAAGTCCTGAAACTCCAAGAAATTCATTTTTGGAATTAATAAAAAATATTGAGCGGAAGAAATACCTGAGGGGGGACACCCACCATCCACGAGGGTGGGAGGCGCGCCCTACCCCCTGGGCACGCCCCTGCCTTGTGGGCCACCTGGCAGCCCTTCGGTGCCCATCTTCCACTATATGAAGTCTTTTACCCTGGAAAAAATCATAAGCAAGCTTTCAGGACGAAACTCTGCCGCCACGAGGCGGAACCTTGGCGGAACCAATCTAGTGCTCCGGCGGAGCTGTTCTGCCGGGGAAACTTCCCTCCGGGAGGTGGCAATCATCACCATCGTCATCACCAATGATCCTCTCATCAGGAGGGGGTCAATCTCCATCAACATCTTCATCAGCACCACCTCCTCTCAAACCCTAGTTCATCTCTTGTATCAAATCTTTGTATCAAAACCTCAGATTGGTACCTGTGGGTTGCTAGTAGTGTTGATTACTCCTTGTAGTTGATGCTAGTTGGTTTATTTAGTGGAAGATCATATGTTCAGATCCTTAATGCATTTTAATACCCCTCTGATTATGAACATGAATATGCTTTGTGAGTAGTTATGTTTGTTCCTGAGTACATGGGAGAAGTCTTGCTATTAGTAGTCATGTGAATTTGGTATTCGTTCCATATTTTGATGAGATGTATGTTGTCTCTCCTCTAGTGGTGTTATGTGAACGTCTACTACATGACACTTCACCATTATTTGGTCCTAGAGGAAGGCATTGGGAAGTAATAAGTAGATGATGGGTTGCTAGAGTGACAGAGGCTTAAACCCTAGTTTATAAGTTGCTTCGTAAGGGGCTGATTTGAATCCATATGTTTCATGCTATGGTTAGGTTTACCTTAATACCTTACTAAAAACCGCTTGTCATTTCCTTCTGCTCCTTGTTGGGTTCGACACTCTTACTTATTGAAAGGACTACGATAGATCGCCTATACTTGTGGGTCATCAAGACTCTTTTCTGGCGCCGTTGCCGGGGAGTGAAGCACCTTTGGTGAGTGGAACTTGGTAAGGAAACAATTATATAGTGTGCTGAAATTTTCTGTCACTTGTTACTATGGAAACTAATGCTTTGGGGGGCTTGTTCGGGGCATCTTCGCCCCGACCAGTAGACCAAAGAGTTGCTCCTCAACCTATTGAACCTACTAAAAATGTTTACTTTGAGATTCCTTCGGGTATGATAGAGAAACTGCTAGCTAATCCCTTTGCAGGAGATGGAACATTGCATCCCGATTTACACCTTATCTATGTGGATGAAGTTTGTGGATTATGTAAGCTTGCAGGTATTCCCGATGATGTTGTTAAGAGGAAGGTCTTCCATTTATCTTTGAAGGGAGATGCATTGACATGGTATAGGCTATGTGATGATATGGGATCGTGGGACTATAAACGGTTGAAATTGGAATTTCACCAGAAGTTTTATCCTATGCATCTTGTTCATCGTGATCGTAATTATATATATAATTTTTGGCCTCGCGAAGGAGAAAGCATCGCTAAAGCTTGGGGCGGGCTTAAGTCAATGTTATATTCATGCGCCAATCATGAGCTCTCAAGAGAAATGATTATTCAAAAAAATTATGCTCATGTTCCTCTCAATAATCGCTCCATGCTCGATACTTCTTGTGCTAGTTCTTATATGATGAAGACTATTGATTTCAAGTGGGATTTATTGGAAAGAATTAAACGCAACTCTGAAGATTGGGATTCCGACGATGGTAAGGAGTCCGATATGACACCTAAGTTTGATTGTGTTAAATCTTTTATGGATACCGATGCTTTTTGTGGATTTAGCACTAAATATGGACTTGACTCTGAGATAGTAGATTCCTTCTGTGAATCATTTGCTGCTCATGTTGATCTCCCTAAGGAGAAGTGGTTTAAATATAATCCTCCCACTGAATTAAAAGTAGTTGCACCTATTACAGTTGAAGAAAAGACTATCACTTATAATGATCCTATTGTTCCTACTACTTATGTTGAGAAACCACCTTTCCCTGTTAGGATAAGGGATCATGCTAAAGCTTCAACTGTGGTTCATAAGAGTAATACTAGAACATATACACCTCCTGAGCAAATTAAAGTTGAACCTAGTATTGCTATGGTTACAGATCTCTTGGCTGATAATATTGATGGGCATGTTATTTATTTCTGTGATGAAGTTGCTAGAATTGCTAGACCCGATGCTAAGAAACATAGACCTGTTGTAGGCATGCCTATTATTTCTGTTAAAATAGGAGATCATTGTTATCATGGCTTATGTGATATGGGTGCTAGTGCCAGTGCGATACCTTATTCTTTATATGAAGAAATTATGCATGATATTGCACCGGCTGAGGTAGAAGAAATTGATGTTACAATTAAGCCTGCCAATAGAGATACTATTTCACCAATTGGGATTGTTAGAGATGTTGAAGTCTTGTGTGGGAAAGTTACATATCCTGCTGATTTTCTTGTTCTTGGTTCCCCACAAGATGACTTTTGTCCAATTATATTTGGTAGACCCTTCCTGAATACTGTTAATGCTAAGATAGATTGCGAAGAGGATGTTGTTACTATTGGTTTAGGGGATATGTCTCATGAGTTTAATTTTGCTAAGTTTCATAGACAACCCCATGATAAAGAATTGCCTAGTAAGGATGAAATTATTGGTCTTGCTTCTATTGTTGTGCCCCCTAATGATCCGTTAGAACAATATTTGCTAGACCATGAAAATGATATGTTTATGAATGAAAGAAGGGAAATAGATGAAGTATTCTTTAAACATAGACCTATTTTGAAACACAACTTGCCTGTTGAAATCCTAGGGGATCCTCCACCACCCAAGGGTGATCCCGTTTTTGAGCTTAAACCATTACCTGATACTCTTAAATATGCTTATCTTGATGAAAAGAAGATATATCCTGTTATTGTTAGTGCTAACCTTTTAGAGCAGGAGGACGAAAGATTATTGAAAACTCTGAAGAAGCACTGTGCTGCTATTGGATATACTCTTGATGATCATAAGGGCATTAGTCCCACTCTATGCCAACACAAAATAAAATTGGAGGAAGACGCCAAACTAGTTATTGATCACCAATGACGGTTAAATCCTAAGATGAAAGAAGTGGTAAGAAAGGAAATACTAAAGCTCCTTGAGGCAGGTTTAATTTATCCCGTTGCTGATAGTCAGTAGGTAAGTCCTGTCCATTGTGTCCCTAAGAAGGGAGGTATTACTGTCGTTCCAAATGATAAAGATGAATTGATCCCGCAAAGAATTATTATAGGTTATAGGATGATAATTGATTTCCGCAAATTAAATAAAGCTACTAAAAAAGATCATTACCCTTTACTTTTTATTGATCAAATGCTAGAAAGACTATCCAAACATACACATTTCTGCTTTCTAGATGGTTATTCTGGTTTCTCTCAAATACTTGTGTCAGCAGAGGATCAAGAAAAGACTACTTTTACTTGCCCTTTTGGTACTTTTGCTTATAGACGTATGCCTTTTGGTTTATGTAATGCACCTGCTACCTTTCAAAGATGCATGATGGCTATATTCTCTGACTTTTGTGAAAAGATTTGTGAGGTATTCATGGCTGATTTCTCCGTTTATGGATCCTCTTTTGATGATTGCTTGAGCAACATTGATCGAGTTTTGCAGAGATGTGAAGATACTACTCTCGTTTTGAAGTTGGAGAAGTGCCACTTTATGGTTAATGAAGGCATTATCTTGGGGCATAAAATTTCTGAAAGAGATATTGAAGTTGATAAAGCAAAGGTTGATGCTATTGAAAAGATGTCGTGTCCCAAGGACATCAAAGGTATAAGAAGTTTCCTTGGTCATGCCGGTTTTTATAGGAGGTTCATTAAGTACTTCTCTAAAATTTCTAGGCCTCTGACTAATCTATTACAAAAAGATATTCCTTTTGTCTTCGATGATGATTGTGTAGAATAATTTGAAATACTTAAGAAAGCTTTGATCTCTGCACCTATTGTTCAGCCACCTGATTGGAATTTACCCTTTGAAATTATGTGTGATGCCAGCGATTATGCTGTAGGTGCTGTCCTAGGACAAAGAGTTGATAATAAACTAAATGTTATTCAATATGCTAGTAAAACTCTAGACACTGCTCAGAGAAATTATGCTACTATTGAAAAAGAATTCTTAGCAGTTGTATTTGCTTGTGATAAGTTTAGACCTTATATTGTTGATTCTAAAGTAACTGTTCACACTGGTCATGCTGCTATTAAATATCTTATGGAAAAGAAAGATGCCAAACCTAGACTTATTAGATAGGTTCTCCTACTACAAGAATTTGATTTGCATATTATTGATAGAAATGGAGCCAAGAACCCCGTTGCAGACAACTTGTCTAGGTTAGAGAATGTTCTTGATGACCCACTACCTATTAATGATAGCTTGCCTGATGAACAATTAGCTGTCATAAATGCTTCTCGTACTGCTCCATGGTATCCTGATTATGCTAATTACATTGTTGCTAAATTCATACCACCTAGTTTCACATACCATCAAAAGAAAAAGTTCTTTTATGATTTAAGACATTACTTCTGGGATGACCCACACCTTTATAAAGAAGGAGTAGATGGTGTTATTAGACGTTGTGTGCCTGAGCCTGAACAGGAACAGATTCTACGCAAGTGTCACTCCAAGGCATATGGAGGACACCACGCTGGAGATAGAACTGCACATAAGGTATTGCAATCTGGTTTTTATTGGCCTACTCTCTTCAAAGATGCCCATAAGTTTGTCTTGTCTTGTGATGAATGTCAAAGAACTGGTAATATTAGTAGATGTCAAGAAATGCCTATGAACTATTCTCTTGTTATTGAACCATTTGATGTTTGGGGCTTTGATTATATGGGACACTTTCCTGCCTCTAATGGTTATACACATATTTTGGTTGTTCTTGATTACGTTACTAAGTGGGTAGAAGCTATTCCAACTAGTAGTGCTGATCATAATACCTCTATTAAGATGCTTAAAGAAGTTTTTTTTTGAGGTTTGGTGTCCCTAGATACTTAATGACTGATGGTGGGTCACATTTTATTCATGGTGCCTTTCGTAAAATGCTTGCTAAGTATGATGTTAATCATAGAATTGTATCTCCATATCATCCATAGTCTAGTGGTCAAGTAGAATTGAGTAACAGAGAGCTTAAATTAATTTTGCAAAAGACTGTTAATAGATCTAGAAAGAACTGGTTCAAGAAACTTGATGATGCATTATGGGCTTATAGAACTACATATAAAAATCCTATGGGTATGTCTCCATATAAAATGGTTTATGGAAAAGCATGTCACTTACCTCTCAAACTAGAACATAAGGCATATTGGGCCATTAAATAGCTCAATTATGATTTCAAACTTGCCGGTGAGAAGAGGTTATTTGACATTAGGTCACTTGATGAATGGAGAACCCAAGCCTATGAGAATGCCAAACTGTTCAAAGAAAAAGTTAAAAGATGGCATGAAAAAAGGATACAAAAGCGTGAGTTTAACGTAGGTGATTATGTTTTGCTTTTCAACTCTTGTTTAAGATTTTTTGCAGGAAAACTTCTCTTTAAATGGGAAGGCCCTTACATTATCGAGGAGGTCTATCGTTCCGGTGCCATAAAAAGCAACAACTTCGAAGGTACAAATACGAAGTTGGTGAACGGTCAAAGAATCAAACATTATATCTCAGGTAATCCTATAAATGTTGAAACTAATATTATTGAAACCGTAACTCCAGAGGAATACATAAGGGACACCTACCAGAACATTTCAGACTCCGAAAAGGAATAGGTATGTGGTACGGTAATTAAAGCGACTCCAAAACCATTCTAATAGCAATTTTTCTCCGTTTTGGAATATCTAAGAAAATAGGAAAATATGAAGTAGTCTGGGAAGGACACGAGGCGTCCACGAGGGTGGAGGGCGCACCCTACCCCCTAGGCGCGCCCCCCTGCCCCGTGGGCATCTCGTGTGCTCTCCGGACTCCGTTTTCTTGCATGATACTTCTTTCGGTCGATAAAAGTTCACTATATAATCTCCCGAAGGTTTTGACCACCGTATCACGCAAATATCCTCTGTCTTTGTTTCGATCTGTTTTCCTGACAGATCTAGAGCACCATGACGTCTTCAAGCGACCCCAAGGACAAGTGTTTCGAGAGGGTCATCAACCCCTACCTCGTGGAGGTGCTGCATCACCCTCAAACCATTGAGATGCGTGAGGGGGTGCTGCACATCCGCGATGTGGAGGGACCAAGGAGTACTGGAAGCATGGAGACAAAGCTCGAAACAATGGAACAACAAGTTTTCAAGTGCCAAGGGATGGTGGAACACGGACTCAACGCCAACGAGATGATGATCGTGGAGTTTACCAACAACCACAAGCTAGACGCCAAGAACATTGGGGAGACCATCTTCAAGCTTCATGAGAAAATCAAGCACCTCCAAGCCCAGATCTATGACCTACAAAACCAAAACTGTGAGTATATATAAAGATTCAAGAGGATGAGTTTAGCTGCACATTTGAGGATCCCGGAGACTCGATCATCCTTCTATGATGGTGAGCCTATGCCTTGGAAGACGGACGACAAGCCTACATCATCAAAAACTCCATCATCACCACCTCCGAGGAACTAATCACATGGGTATGGGCACTCCCCTTGGCAACTGCCAAGCTTGGGGGAGGTGCCCCGTTATCATATCACCATCATACTCCTATCTTACCGTTTTACTTAGTTCGACCCTTTTGGTAATATCTTGATCTAGTAGAATAATGTTTTAGTATGAATTAGTTTTGAGTTTTGCTTTGTGATCCCTCTATGTAATCGAGTCCATGAGCTATATATAATAAAGGTTAGTGTTGAGTCAAGGGCTTTGCTATCTTGCTATGATCTTGAGAAAGAAGAAAAATAATAAAAAGAAATCAAGAGACCATATAGATCTTATGGAGAGTAATGACTTCACACGTAAAGAGTATGATACATAAAAGTTGTTGAGAGTTGGCAAACATAGTTTTGGTCATCGTTGCAATTAATAGGAAGTAATTAAGAAAGAGGGGTTCTCACATATAAATATACTATCTTGGACAACTTTCATGATTGTGAGCACTCATTAAAGTATGACATGCTAAAGAATTGATGTTGGACAAGGAAGACAGTGTAATGGGTTATGTTTTCTCACATCTAAGTTAAAGTATATTTTCATGGATCATCCAAACATGTTGAGCTTGCCTTTCCCCCTCATGCTAGCCAAATTCCTTGCACCAAGTAGAGATACTACTTGTGCTTCCAAATATCCTTAAACCCAGTTTTGCCATGAAAGTCCACCATACCTACCTATGGATTGAGTAAGATCCTTCAAGTAAGTTGTCATGTTGCATGCAATAAAAATTGCTCTATAAATATGTATGACTTATTAGTGTGGAGAAAATAAGCTTTATACGATCTTGTGATATGGAAGTAATAAAAGCGACGGACTGCATAATAAAGGTTCATATCACAAGTGGCAATATAAAGTGATGTTCTTTTGCATTGAGATTTCGTGCATCCGACCATAAAAGCACATGATAACCTCTGCTTCCCTCTGCGAAGGGCCTATCTTTTACATTGTGCAAGAGTCATGGTGATCTTCACCTTTCCTTTTTTACATTTTATCCTTTGGCAAGCACCTCATGTTGGAAAGATCCGACTATTCTGCAACCCCTTCTAGAGTTCCTAAATAAGCTTATTCAGAAACCACCCCCGCTCCTACCTGTGTCTTTTCCCGAAGGGAGCGAGCTAGGGAGCGAGCGGCGCTGTAGCGCCGCGAGGGACCGAGCGAGCTATGGTTTGCCGCCAGCTGCAGCAACCCCCACCTAACCTGTTTCTACCATAGCCGGCGCATCGCCACGACCACCACAATCACCTACACCGCCTTGCGCGCCACCACCACCTACTCTGCCAGCGCGCCACCATCTCGACCTGGCTCCCCAAGCTCCCGCACCTTCTCCCCTGCACACTGGGAGGCCCACACCTACCCCGACGCCGGCCATCCAGCCCACCTCCGCCTACCTCTGGCGCCACCACAACCTCTCCGCGTGGCCCCAAGCCCCCAGATACAGCAAGGTCTGTCCACAACCTCACCTCTCTTGCCTGGATCTTGCGAGCACCGCCCATTTGCCTCCCCTGTCGGTCAAGATCCTGGCCTCTGTTGCTTCCCCTACCAGCCAAGCGCCCTCGCCGTCCCAACACCTCTGTAGCCCCTTTCGGCGGCCGCTGGTCGATGGAGCTGCCTCTCCATGGAAGGGAAAAGAGGCGCGCGAGGTCGAGGGGTGCAGCCAGAGGCCTGTCGGGGCACGACCACCAGATGGATCTCGGCTGCGCGCCGACCACCTTCCCTACCCCCAGCGAGGCCGGTCGAGGCTCGAGGCCCCTGTTGAGCGAGCCACTACCCGTGCGACCACACTCCGACACCAACGCGCACCAACTCTACCGCTAACTGATGCTAGTTGTTATTAGTTGTTGATAATTACTATTGTTAACTGCTACTGCTGTGTCATGGTCCTGGCAGTTAACTATCGCTTGCATTCCGCATATCTTCATCAGTATTTTTAATCCTGGCAGTTAACTATCACAGTTTCAACAATTAGCTATTCCGATCCTGTAGTTTGTCAAACATGATGGCACGTTGGTATGTGATATTGGCTTGGCGCATACATCTTGAGCCGCACCTGGAGGTAGTTAGGACAGATATAGATAGACATAATTAAGTTGTTTCTTTCTCATCAAGTTCTATCTCTTCTCCCTCAATATCTCCTGTAATCTAAACAACTTTGTATGCGCTGTATGGGATGTGCACCCCGCTATATTAACATGTACCCGTCGTCCTCAACAAGCAAGACGTTTCCAGCTAATCGCACATGGTAGTCAGAGCTATCCTTTTCCCATCGAAGCTCCCTGCAAACTCCATCTAGCCCTAGCCATATATTCCACCTCTGGCGCATCCCAAACCAACCTCAGCGGCCAAGTTATCGAGAAGTTAACCCGCACAAACTATGTGCTATGCCGCACGCAAGTCATCCCTCAGCTGCGCGGCGCCAGTGTCTACGGCTACGTCGACGGCACCCAGCCGGAGCCGGAGAAACTCCTCGTCACCACCAAGGACGGTAAGGAGGTCTCATCATCGCCCAACCCTCTCCACCCAATCTGGGTCCGGGAGGATCAGCAGGTTTTGGCGTACCTGCTAAATAACCTGACGCGTGAGGTGCTGCTCACGGTGACCATGGTCACCACAGCGGGCGCGCTCTGGACGATGCTCGCTGGGATGTTCTCGTCCCAATCTGTCAGCCGCATCAACAACATACACACGTCCCTCATCAACGCGCAGAAGGGGAACCTCTCCGTCGCCTCCTACTTTGCCGCCATGTGCGGCTATGCCGATGAGCTAGCTACCGCAGGCAAGGCGATCCCCGACGACGAACTCGCCTCCTACATCATCCATGGGCTCTACACCGACTATCAGCCCCTGGTTTCTGCCCTCGACGCTCGCGTAACTGGGGTAACCCTTGATGAACTCTTTGCCATGTTATCCAACTTCGATCAGCGCATGACTCACTTCCAGGGGGCCGGCGGCGGCGGCTTCAAATCTTCTGCGAACGCGGCCACTCGTGGGCGAGGCGGTGGCCCTCGCTCCCGTGGCTCTCCTCGCAACAAGGGCAGGTCCAGTGGTGGCGGAAACCGTGGCGCCACGCCACCTCAATCTGGTGGCCGAGGCCGCCGCGGACGCGGAACTGGTGGTGGTGGCAGGAACCATCCAGACAGTCCTCGGTGCCAGATCTACGGCAAACTCGGGCATACAGCAAAGGACTGCTGGTACAAGTATGAGGAGGACGACTACGATTCACAAGATGAAGAAAAGGTCGTTGTGGCGGCTGATGGCTCATATGGTGTCGACACGAACTGGTACGTCGACAGTGGTGCTACCAACCACATCACCAATGAGCTCGAGAAAGTGACCATGAAGGAGAAGTACCGTGGCAAGGATCAAATCCACACTACCAGTGGAGAAGGTATGCGTATAAGTCACTTTGGTCATTCAATATTTCGTACTCCTCGTCGCAATATCCATCTTAGAAATTTTTTGCATGTTCCTAGTGCCAACAAAAGTCTTCTTTCTGTCCATAGAATTGCCCTTCATAATCATGTATTCCTTGAATTTCACCCCTACTTCTTTTTTATCAAGGATCAGGCAACGAGGACGGTTCTCTATCGAGGTAGATGCGTTGGTGGCCTCTATCCGTTGATCCCGGAGTTTAAAAGACCAAATAAATATGCTTGTGGTGCTATCAAGCTTTCATCCACACGATGGCATGATCGTTTAGGACATGCATCTTTTTCTTGAGTTGAAAAATTGCTTAGGAAAAAAATCTCCCGTTTGTTGGTGAGCATCATAATGAGACAATTTGTGATTCATGTCAGAAAGCTAAAAGTCATCAGTTGCCTTACCCTATTTCCAGCAGTGTTTCTACCAAACCATTACAATTAATTTTCTCTGATGTTTGGGGTCCTGCCCCTACCTCTGTTGGTAGACATTCCTATTACGTTAGCTTCATCGATGATTTTAGCAAATTCTCTTGGATCTATCTTTTAAAGAAATGATCCGATGTGTTTCAAGTGTTCAAACATTTTCAAGCACTCGTTGAGCGAAAATTTGACAGTAAAATCATCGCTGTCCAGTCAGACTAGGGAGGGGAATACAAAAAGTTAAACTCCTTCTTCCAAACACTTGGTGTCTCACATCAAGTGTCATGCCCTCATGCTCACCAACAAAATGGTTCAGCTGAACGCAAGCATCGACACATTGTCGAAGTTGGCCTTGCTCTTCTTGCTGGTGCCTCCATGCCTCTAAAGTTCTGGCATGAAGCATTTTTAACTGCAGTTCATATCATCAACATGCTCCCTAGTCGTGTCATTCACAATGAAACTCCAGTAGAAAGACTTCTCCACACCAAACCAGACTATAAGTCCCTTCGTGTATTTGGGTGTGTATGTTGGCCCAACCTTCGTCCCTACAACAACCGAAAGCTCATGTTTCGATCAAAACAGTGTGTCTTCCTTGGTTATAGTGCTCAACACAAAGGGGTCAAATGCTTAGATGTTTCCATCGGATGAGTGTACATCTCCCGTGATGTCGTTTTTGATGAAACTAAGTTTCCTTTTGCCGATCTTCACCCCAACGCCAGTGCACTACTTCGAGAAGAAATTCTCCTCCTACCCCCTCATCTCACTAGTTTTGATCAAGGGGGACAAAATATTGATGATCATTCATTGACTAACTCATCTAACGCCATGCATGAGCTTTGTGTTGATGAAATAGGAGCCACTTGTGAAGAAAATAATCAAAACAGGGAAAAATTTGGGCTATATCTCATGTGTCCTGTGGCAGGAGACCAAGCGCCAGGGAACAGATCTGCCTCGGGATCGGCAGCGCAGCAACAGATCAGATCCACCTCGGGATCGGCAGCACAGCAGAGGACCAGATCCTCCTCGGAATCTAGTGGCGCAGAGACACCAGGCGCAGGCGCGTGCGCCGCCCCGCTAGATTCGCGCGCCTCCACAACCGACATGTGGGCCAGCCCCGACATGCGGGTCCCTCCAGGCGGCACGTGGTACGGCGCTCGTCCCGTCACGTATCAGCGGCGCCAATCCGGGCGGGCCAGTGCGGACGTGGGACCCGAAGCCGGTCCCGCTGATGCTGATCAGCTAACCGGCGCGCCGACCCGCGCCACGGCATCATCATTGCGCAATGATGAGCGGGCCCCCGCCGCGGGATCTTCTGTGCCAATCCTTGAAGAGGTGCCTCAGCCAGCGGCCACAGAAGATCCGGCAGGTTCTGCGCACGCTGGAGCTGCTGCGACAGCTGCTGCTGGGTCTGCGGCAGGATCCCCCTCGGGATCTGTTGCTGATCTATCCAAGCAACCCTCCGGATCCTCTGTGGCTGCGGATGCTGCTGCACCACCATCGCGACGAACACGGCTTCAACAAGGGTTAATTCAACCTTTAAATTATAAACATGTAACCAAATATGGTTTGGTCTGTTCTACAAGAGAACCAGATGAGCCAGCAACCCTTGATGCAGCACTTTGTGATGACAAGTGGAAAAAGGCAATGAATGAAGAATACATGGCATTACAGAAAAACAAGACTTGGCACTTGGTTCCTCCACAGCAAGGTAAAAACTTGATTGATTGCAAGTGGGTTTTCAGGATTAAGAGGAGATCTGATGGAACTATTGATCGCTACGAGGCTAGACTAGTTGCAAAAGGCTTGAAACAGCGGTATGGTATAGACTATGAGGATACGTTTAGTCCTGTTGTAAAAGCAGCCACTATTCATCTCGTTTTGTCCATTGCTGTTTCTAGGGGATGGAGTCTCAGGCAGCTTGATGTACAGAACGTGTTTCTCCACGGTGTTCTGGAAGAAGAAGTGTATATGAAACAACCTCCTGGGTTTGAAAGTAAGAAAACTCCCTCCTATGTGTGCAAACTTGATAAAGCTCTATATGGATTGAAGCAAGCTCCAAGGGCGTGGTACTCACGTCTTTGTCATAAGATGCAAACACTTGGATTTGTTCCCTCTAAGTCAGAAACATCATTGTTCATTTATAACAGATCCAATACATGCATATTTGTTCTCATCTATGTTGATGATATAATTTTAACCAGTTCATCTGATGAAGCAATTAGAGGACCGTTAAAAGACTTGAGTGCAGACTTTGCATTAAAAGATCTTGGAGACTTGCACTACTTTCTTGGGATTGAGGTAAAGAAGCATTCAAATGGACTTCACCTCTCTCAAGCTAAGTATGCCACTGATTTGGTCAGAAAGGCAGGACTGCAAGGTTGTAAACCCTCTCTCACGCCACTATCAAGCTCAAAAAAATTATCACTCATGGAAGGTAAACTTTTGAGTCTAGAAGATAGCACAAAATATAGAAGTCTAGTAGGAGCTCTTCAGTACTTGACTCTTACTAGGCCTGATCTTTCATTTGCTATCAACAAAGTTTGCCAATTTATGCATGCACCTACCACTGTTCACTTAACATCTGCAAAACGTATCATTCGATATGTTAAACATACTCTGAGTATAGGTCTGAGTTTCAGCAAGTCATCCTCTACTCTTGTCAGTGCATTCTCTGACTCTGACTGGGCAGGCTGCCTAGATGACAGGCGCTCCACGGGAGGCTTTGCAGTATTTTTTGGACCTAACCTGATATCATGGTGTGCACGCAAATAGGCTACTATCTCTAGGTCAAGCACTGAGGCAGAGTACAAGGCACTAGCAAATGCCACAGCTGAAATCATTTGGGTTCAGTCTATGTTGAAAGAGCTTGGTGTAAAGAGCAAACAAGCTCCATGCTTGTGGTGTGATAATCTTGGTGCCACTTACCTTTCTACTAATGCTGTGTTCCATGCCAGAACAAAGCATATAAGATAGATTTTCATTTTGTCAGAGAGAGAGTTGCTCAAAGACAACTTGATATTCGGTTTGGGCATTCTAAAGATCAGATTGCAGATGGATTCACAAAGCCACTGCCTACAAAGAGCTTTGAGAACTTCAAGCATAATCTCAACTTAATGAAGTTGTGATTAAGGGAGGGTGTCAAACATGATGGCACGTTGGTACGTGATATTGGCTTGGCGCATACATCCTGAGCCGCACCTGGAGGTAGTTAGGATAGATATAGATAGACATAGTTAAGTTGTTTCTTTCTCATCAAGTTCTATCTCTTGTCCCTCAATATCTCCTGTAATGTAAACAACTTTGTATGCACTGTACGGGATGTGCGCCCCGCTATATTAACACGTACCCGTCGGCCTCAACAGGCAAGACGTTTCCAGCTAATCGCACATAGTTAACTTCTGTAGTTAGCGTCCATGGTCTGGTTCGCCACATGGGCCTCCCCACTTCTCCACACAATGCTTCAGAAGCACCCTGGCCCCAGCATGCTCCATCGCGCTAGGGATCGACGAGGTGCAGGACCTCGATGGGGATTCGCTGGTGGAGCAACCTCCTAGTACACCTGCTCCATGCTAGCCTCCCGCACTACCGCACCTCTCAGTTGTCTACTACACCACCACAGTCGACAACCACCAAGCGAGAGGCCCCGAGCCATCGAGCACTGCCGGCGAGATTTTTTGCATGCTTATTCGTTAGTTAGCTGCATATTTGTATCTCTGTCAGTTAGCTATTACCATTCTTGCGGCTAGCATTTCCATGAAAAACCTGACATGTCCTAGTGGTGCAAGAGAAGTATCAAGGCTAGGCGTTACATGGTGTTTGACTCCCCATGGGGTTCATTCAGGAGTAAGGACATGCTGAAGATCATCTCAGGGGACAGAACCTTAGAATACATGATGTTTGTCGCTGTTACTGAACCAATTGGTTCTCCTCTTGCAGTAAGAAGAAAAATATACAGGAGCCATCATCGAGAGGCTGGAAGAAACATGGGTAAAAAAGAAATCGAGCACTTGGATACCCGTTCTCTGGGACTTTCTTGTGAGGATCAAGTCTGAACATATTGTTCTAGTGGTGCTCTGTACGGGTTGACACTTAATTCGTGGATGTGCTTGCCTTCAGGTAAACAATCATCCACCTCCACGTAGGAACGTTGAAAACTATTGTATCTTACACTGAATGTTGTCTCATTCACCACTCTTGTCGTTCACAACGACAGGCACACGCTGACGCGCACAAAGTGGCGTTTCAGAAGTCCGACTTGTCCTTCATCTACATGATGGGACATTTGTCTAGCGCTATCCAAATCGATGAAATAGATAATCAGGTAGCAAAATTGCGTCACCATCTACAAAACTATACATGAAAAAGGAGTGCTTTACTGAAGCGTCTATGTATTTTTGCCCCACATGTTCCAGAAGATTATGGACATCTGCATCCAGCAGCTAAGGGAGTGCTACTGCAGCCTGAAGAAACGCATATTTAACTTTAAAATTTGCAGCAGTTAAAAACCTAAAAAAATAAAAAAAACGATAGTTAAGTTTGTATTTCTTTGTAGCAATTGAACTTTCTCTTCGTCGTGCGTCTTCCTTCAGTTAACTTTGTATATTTTTAATAGTTTACTTTTACTAAATGAAGGTGAGTTCTGTTAGAAAACAAATATGTGTACGGTTTAAAGATTGAGGTTGTTTGCTTGATTTTAAAAACTCTAAAAATAATTGGTGCAGTTAGCTATGGGAGCATGCATAGTTAACTCTGCTCAACCAACCATTAATAAAAAACTAAATAAAAATTGCAACATATAATACTTCAATTATAAAAAGGTCTGTTAACAAACGACCATAGCAGCTAAGTTTACAAGGTATACGAGTTAACTGCGACAACCGTAGTAGTTCAAAAAAATAGAAGTTCATCGAGTTTTGCAGTTAACGTCGACCGGTGTGGCAGTTAACATCGATATTCATGGAACTTAGTGTGACCACCGACAAAAAATGAATGAAGCAAAAGAATAGTATCGCCTTGGCAGTTAGCTTGCTCATCGCAGGACAGTTAGCTATTTCATCCTCGACAGGTAGCATGATGAGGGCAAAAAAGAAACTAAAGAAAAAAAATTATATCTTTAACCTCGGTGTTAACTGCAGCAATCCTCGACAGTTAGCTATTTTACTTCTAGTTGTTAGCTTGCACTGGGTAAAAAAGAATGAGAAAACAGTATTTTCAATCCCAGCAGTTAACTTGGTGTTAATTGTTGCAGCCCCGACAGTTAGCTATTTCAATCCTGGTAGTTAACACGGCCAGGAAAATATAAATAAAAGAATTAAAAAATAGTGTTTTCCGTCGGGCAGTTAGCTTGCTCAGTTTAGTGCAGTTAACTATTCCGCTCGAGTAGTTAGCACGTACTATAGCAATTCGGGCAAAAAGGGTCAAAAATGACGTTAGTTTTTCAAAAACTGCTCCTAAACCGTCGTGAATCTGAAAAAGTGTTATATATGCCAAAGTTCGGGCTAATCAATAGTTTTCCAACGATATATCATACGCATCATTCTGACAAACGGTTTGAAATTTTCTTTCACAAAAACCATTTGTCGGAATGTGGCTCCAGATTTTGCTCACCGTGCTCCTCTCCTCCTTGGTCTCCTGCACGCCATTGCCTTCTAGATTGGGTCGGCGACCACAACAACCCGGCCAGCATGCGTTGATTGTGACGGGAGCACGGCGAGCGCCTCGAGTGCATTTGTGATTCACCCTCGGTCAGAGCCCCAGTACGGTGCATGTTTGGTGGCTTTCCACTTCCTCCTCTCCCGACGAGCAAATCTTCCAGTGCCAAAAAAATCTGCATCGTCCATGATACAGTTAGGAGAGGGCGCGCGTGCGGTTCGCCTGGGGTATGACATGCAGTTATCCATCCGCCGCCAGCCATGTGGAGCAGTTAGGTCTTAGGAGAGAAGTGAATAAAAAACTTGTGTGTGTGTGTGTCTGTGTGTGTCTTTTTACTGCATCGCCGAGCTGTTTGGAGAGCTCGTGGTGCAGGCTGCGAGTTACGGAGCCGCGTGCTCTTCCCATCGAAGCTTTGACAACCATCAGCCTCCCCCACGTGAGCATGCTGCTTGGCCGGGGGCCTGTCGCCATTGCCGGCCAGCCCATCCTACATGCCCCCTTATCTACGCCGGCGAGATCCATGACTCCCCTCCGCAAGTGAGATACTGAGATCCTGCCCCGAAATTCACCGAGCAGTTAGTGGTGGGCATGGCCTCAGTTGACACAGTGACTTCCCACGACCCATCTTTCTGTAGTTGAATCATGGGATAACACAGGTACATTCAAAAAACTAAGTAGTTGGCTGCACATCTCCATTCATTTCCCTCTGAGTTTGGATGCACGTCTTATCAAATTTTAGATTTTTTTGCCGACCCTATTGAGGAGAGCTTCTATGGCGTCGCCACTTTCATCCTATAATCCGAGGATGTCCTCGTGAAAGCTGTGAACTTGGTTGTTTGCGTTTGTATGCATATATGCATATATGCCGGCGTACAGAGTGTGTGCGCTAAGTGCAAGTAACCAAGGTTCAATGTATAGAGGACATGCTTGTTGAGTTCTGAACCTTGGACATGCCCCAATTAGAAATTTTGTGTATTGCGCTTGGGCAGTAAAGTGTACAAAAACTGCGGTACACAACAATTGACTTTGACAAATTTCCAGCAGTTGATTTTTTTATTTATATAAGTTAACTTTGGACGCATCAGGAAAAAAAGCTGTTAAATTCTAAAAATTGTGGCAACTTGCTGGGTACAATAATCAAAAAAACGATGCAGTTAGCTATGGGAGCCGAGTTAACTCGACTCAATCCGGCAGTTAAATTGGTTCAGTTAACCTATATATTTTCAAAAGTTAAACACCTAAAAAATTTGGGTATGAAAAAAACCGACAGTTAACATTATAGTTTGCGCCAATTAAATTTGGTGTAGTCCTGACAGTTAACTATTTTGGGCCCCGTAGTTAGTATGACCCAGGCGAAAAAAATATGAAAAGAAAATTTTAGTACCTTTAGTCTGGCAGTTAACTTGCTGTTAACTGCCGCAATCCCCTCCAGTTAGCTATTTTAATACCGGCAGTTAGTTTGATCCACGAAAACTAGGAAAAAACAAAAAACAATAAGTTTCTTCAGTCTCAGCAGTTAGCTTGTCAGCGTATGTCAGTTAGCTATTCCGGTCGGGCAGTTAGCGTGTACTGTAGCAGTTCGGGCAAAAAATGATGAAAATGATGTTAGTTTTTTGAAAACTACTGTTAAACCGTAGCGAATCTGAAAACGAGTTCTATATACCAAAGTTTGGGCTAATCCATACCTTTCCAACGGTATATCATACGCAACATTCTGACAAATGGTTTAAAAATTTGTTTCACAAAAACATTGAAAACTCGTTTGATGGATTTTCAGTTTTTTGAATTTTGTTTAAAAACCGGATCGATTTTCGGAAAACGATCAACATGAGTTTTTTGCTCCTTCTCAACAGCTATCCAACGGTATATCATTTGCATCAATCCAATTAATGGTTCAATAATTATGACCCAAAAATAGTGCGACAATTAGCACAGTTAGTTGTCTGTTCTCGGGCAGTTAGGAAGGGTTCCTGAATAGCTTATTCAGGAATGAGTTGCAGAATAGCTGGGATGTATATATATATATATATATATATATATATATATATATATATATATATCCAATTGGATGTAAGTTAGCATGAACTATTATTATTGACATTACCCTTGAGGTAAAAGGTTGGGAGGCAACACTATAAGCCCCTATCTTTCTCTGTGTCCGATTAAAACTCCATAACCATAAGTATTGCGTGAGTGTTAGCAATTGTGAAATACTAAATGATAGTTGAGCATGTATACTTTCTGAAAAGCTCTAATGTTGACTCTTTCCTATGTTACGATAAATTGCAGTTGCTTCAATGACAAAGATTATAGTTTGTTAGTTCTCAAGAAAGTTTCTGAATCATACTTGACATTGTGAATAGATTGTTACTTGAGCATAAGAAATCATATAAAAAAATATATACATGTTGCTGTTATAAGAATGATCATGATGCCCTCATGTCCGTATTTTATTTTTTTATCGACACCTCTATCTCTAAACATGTGGACATATTTTTCGATGTCGGCTTCCGCTTGAGGACAAGCGAGGTCTATGCTTGGGGGAGTTGATACGTCCATTTTGCATCATGCTTTTATATCGATATTTATTGCATTATGGGATGTTATTACATGTTATGTCACAATACTTATGGCTATTATCTCTTATTTTACAAGGTTTATATGAAGAGGGAGAATGCCGGCAGCTGGGATTTTGGGCTGGAAAAGGAGCAAATATTGGAGACCTATTCTGCACAGCTCCAAAAGTCCTGAAACTCCACGAAAGTCATTTCGGGAATTAATAAAAAATATTGAGCAGAAGAAATACCTGAGGGGGCCACCCACCATCCACGAGGGTGGGGCGTGCCCCCTGCCTCGTGGGCCACCTGGCAGCTCTCCGGTGCCCATCTTCTGCTATATGAAGTCTTTTACCCTGGAAAAAATCATAAGAAAGCTTTCGGGACGAAACTCCGCCGCCACGAGGCGGAACCAATCTAGGGCTCCGGCAGAGCTGTTCTGTCGGGGAAACTTCCCTCCGGGAGGGGGCAATCATCACCATCGTCATCACCAACGATCCTCTCATCGGGAGGGGGTCAATCTCCATCAACATCTTCATCAGCACCATCTCCTCTCAAACCCTAGTTCATCTCTTGTAACAAATCTTTGTATCAAAACCTCAGATTGGTACATGTGGGTTGCTAGTAGTGTTGATTACTCCTTGTAGTTGATGCTAGTTGGTTTATTTGGTGGAAGATCATATGTTCAGATCCTTAATGCATATTAATACCCCTCTGATTATGAACATGAATATGTTTTGTGAGTAGTTAAGTTTGTTCCTGAGGACATGGGAGAAGTCTTGCTATTAGTGGTCATGTGAATTTGGTATTCGTTCGATATTTTGATGAGATGTATGTTGTCTCTCCTCTAGTGGGGTTATGTGAACATCGACTACATGACACTTCACCATTTTTTGGGCCTAGAGGAAGGCATTGGGAAGTAATAAGTAGATAATGGGTTGCTAGAGTGACAGAAGCTTAAACCCTAGTTTATAAGTTGCTTTGTAAGGGGCTGATTTGGATCCATATGTTTCATGCTATGGTTAGGTTTACCTTAATACTTCTTTTGTAGTTGCGGATGCTTGCAATAGGGGTTAATCATAAGTGGGATGCTTGTCGAAGAAAGGGCAGTACCCAAGCACCGGTCCACCCACATATCAAATTATCAAAGTAACGAACGCGAATCATATGAACGTGATGAAAACTAGCTTGACGATAATTCCCATGTGTCCTCGGGAGCGCTTTTCTCATTATAAGAACTTGTCCAGGCTTATCCTTTGCTACAAAAAGGATTGGGCCACCTTTCTGCACTTTATTTACTTTCATTGCTTGTTACCTGTTACAAATTATCTTATCACAAAACAATCTGTTACCTACAATTTCGGTGCTTGCAGAGAATACCTTACTGAAAACTGCTTGTCATTTTCTTCTGCTCCTCGTTGGTTTTGATACTCTTACTTATTGAAAGGACTACGATAGATCCCCTACACTTGTGGGTCATCAGATTGCATGCAATCACATACATAGCCAGGATGGTTCACGCGCAAGGGTTGGACTCGTGTCGCGCCTGCGTAAAGTTTTCTTTAACTGATTTCTTTGCTCTGCCAACTGACAGGTGGGACCCATAAACCAGGTGACAATTTAACCAGTCAACAAAGTGCCACGTCGACTATGTGGCCGGTCAGTAAGGTGCAATATGGTGCTCTACGATGAGCTAGTGATCGTATAATCACCGCAAAACTATATATAGTGACTGTAAAGAGCGTATTGTTACATACGTTGACCGCCAGTGTATTTTTCTCGTTTCAAATTATGCCATATTAATCGGAAAGGACGCAGTATGGACTACTAGTACTAGTACTGCTTTGATGTGTCCCGTCAACTCGCCGAACGAGGATAAGCTTTCTTACTACGCCTCTCCCTCGCCCACGCGCGTGGTGGTTCGCAGGACGAGGAGAGGGTTTTTACTATAGTGCCCTCTCCCTCTCCCTCTACCTCACCCTCGCCCTCGCCCTCGCGATGGACGTGCAACAGTTCAATCGGTGTCAGATTGCCAGAAGCATATTGTATTATAGTATCATCATTGTTGGACCTTCCGAAGAGGAGAAGAGCCAACTGCAAGGTTCACACGAGTACGAACTGTTGAACATCCCGAAGAGGTAAAGAGCCAAGTACAAGGTTTTATAGGAGTTGTCATCCTAGTGGGAGTATACTACAACTATAGCGAATGATGCTACTGTATGATGCCGCCACGTCACCATATCCAAAGCTATGCCACCTTTTTTTCTCAAAGAGCGTGTTGGACCCGTACAACAACCACACAAGTTGCACGTACACATAACACATTTACTAGTAAGAAATTCTAAAGGACAAATGCCAGTATGCCACACAAGTTCATCTCCAATTCATGTGATAAATTTGTGCACGACTAGTCTACATATATTCACAGCGCTACCGTTCACAATTTACCATACTCCACTTACACATTATAGATGGGCTACATGTCCTCCTCCAGGTTCCAGTCCCAGGTGTTCTTCATGGATGGCACGATCCATTGCGGTGGGCAACGGGAATCATTGTCGCAGCTTTCTAGTCCGGTTCCACACGATGGTGACTCATCCAAGCTGAAGCGACATAAATCAGGGATAGCGTGTCCCAGCATGTCGTTCATCCGGCGGTGCACACTGAAGACACAACCATGCTTCATGAATGGTAGGCCTTCGGTGTCGTGCACGAAAGGTAGCATCCGCTTCACAATGGGGTAGCTATCCCTAATGAAAAGCGAGTACTCTCCAAGAGTGTTCCTCGGCACCGACGTAGCATCACGGGGGGTCAAACTCGGCGCTGTTCATCTGGAACACGTGGCATCTCAGATCTGGACACATGGTGACATACATAGTCAAGGTCCATGCATAATAATGTTGTGCTCAAATATGGTGGTCATTAATACTGTGTAGCAAATAGTACTACTCTGGTATAGAGGAAGTAAAATAACCGGCTTATTATATATAGCCACTCCTGGCTACATGGATGAGATAGTAAGACATAGAAAAACAAAAATGGTGGCAGCTAGTGGGTTCAAGTCTTCAAGGGCCTAGCTAGCTATACGCGTCCTCCAAGGTATAAAGTACTCCTACTAGTACTAGTAAGTAGTACAACAATGAAAGAGAAGGCGAGAGGGTTAAAAAATATAATACTAAATGGAATACCTGGATAGATGGTGACAGTCCGATCGTGGTAGATTGTGTGACCATGTTGCACATCAGTGGTACCATGGGTAACGACTGCTAAGATAGTTGATCCCAATATGCCAAAGTCAGCTACAAGGTTCCAGGTTAGACTGAATCGCGGATGCAAATGCACATCCAAGATCGGTGATCTTATTTTGATCGGGGGATGACTGGTCCTTGCAAAATAATGGAGTACCGTTAGGGATGCAAATGATGGTTTGTGCATTCCGTTTGTAATCTCCCATACTGTAGGATGGCAACCAGATGAAACAAGTCCCCAGGCTTGTCACCGCGAAGATGCGGCCTAGATGGCGCACGGTGTCTTCGAACCTGTAGGGGTTCAAATTTGCCGCCGCCAACATGCGCCAGCCTCTGCCGTTGCTACCTCTTGCATTGATGGCAATCCTTATGAACACCGCGATGAGACTATAGTTGTTGTAGGCGCGTCGCTTTGTCGGTGGGTCCGCAATTGCTATCTTCTTTAATCTCATGTTGGCATCATCATACGTATTCAAGCCCAGCCAGTCCGGAAAGCCGATCCCAGTGGTGGAGAAGGGGTCTATGGCAACGACCGCACTGTTGTGGATGTTGTGCAAAATGATGGTGCTATCCGTCCAGAGGTATGCAAGCCAATCTTCATTGGCACCGACCTAGACCTATATATAAGATAGTGGGCAGCGGAGAAATTATGGGATGGAAATGGAATAACTAAGTACTACATGCTCAAAATCCATGACTGACCTGCTCATCGGACAAAATCTGACTACCTCTCAACGTCGGCAACTCTAGCAGAGTCAACGTGCAACCATGGCCAGGGACAAGTGGACTGTTCGAAGGATTGTCCCATAGAAGAACCTTCTCCTTGAGGATGCATGGAAGACCAACATGCATGGTCTTTTCCCAAGCCTATTTAAGCACCATCTTGAAAAAGTTGGTACAGGAAGCACAGAGTCTTTGCGGCGCTGAGGACGTCGGAGCAGCATGCGATTTTTCCCAGAGGATTTTCGTAAAAGATTTCCTAGCCCCGACGAGGAGGAGAACCGCCTGGCGAATCCATGGGAGCAGCGACAAACTGTCTTCTCTTCGGGGGGAGGGGAACTAGCGAGGAGGAGATAAGAGCTTAGTAACCACAGGGCCTCATCCCTTCCAACTGTAGATCATTCCTTAGCGAAGGGGTGAGGCTATTATTTACTACGTACTCGTACTGTAGCAGTACTAGTACTACTTTCTCAACTAGTAGTGCAATGTACTCCCTCCATTTACTTATACGAGGCCACTATGGGATATACGTTTTGCATGCATGCCATCATAATGACACTACCTACTTTCTCCACTCAGTTTCCTTGCATGCATGTTGCGTATTAATGATACCAGTAAACGAAAGAAAAGATTGACTTGCACAGTATGCATTAAATTTTATCTTGGTACCTGTAATATGAGTTTGTGGCCTTGTATATAAAAATGGAGGAAGTACTGTACTTCTAGTATAGTGCACCAGTTTTTTAACTCTTGAATCTCAAGGCCAAGGAGCTATAGTTGGAAGTGGAGGGTATTACTGTTCTCTAGAACCATCATTGTACTATCAATGCAGGGAAAGTACACTTGCATAGTGGGTACTCTCGGTGCTCTATTCAAGCGCGTAGCTGGCCTATTCAGCCGCTCCTCTCACGCACAAACTAGCAGCCTGTTTATCAGCGACGCTTATTGCGGGGGCAGAACATATGAGTTATTTGATACAACGAGACTAGGCTTTTCGCTTCCATTTGTGGAGGTGTAATGGATCTTGTCGAACTTTGTTAGTAGTTCCTTCTCTTATGAATGAGATGACGCAAAGCATTTGCCTCCTATTCAAAAAAATCACGTCAAGAGGAATTTCTTTTATAGAGCCGATAGTGGAGTGAATTCCATGCGTGCAACGCCACAAGCTACAGAGTAGTAGGGTACTAGTAGCACTTTACGTACAGAGCCATATTGCATAGTTCCCAAAGCCCCACCAGGCTTTTCCGGCTCCTCGGGATTAATTGGGAGGGGCTAGTTTAAATATGCTACTAGCTGATGAGGAAGCTGAAAGAGAGGTGCGGGTAGGGCGAGCACGCGAGCCACGAGATGATGGGAAGGAAAACCCGTTCACGTGGCTAGGCTATCCAGTGCACCCAGATTGTGGTGCCGCACGTCCGTTCGACTTCAAGACTCGAACTACCCGTGTACAATATTGGCTCGCAGCAAAGTTACTATTTAAAAAAAGGCCATCGTGCATTCGGCCAGGATCGAACCTACAAAACGAGGTATACACTCCCGCGACCACTAGTAGTACTCGTTGGAGTACAACGCAACCTAGAATCGCCTTTTGTCGCTAGTAGTACATTGTTCCTTACAAGAAACCACTAATAATGCCAAGAAACCACTAATAATGCCAAGAAACTACTACCAATTGCATACATGGCAGACTTAAGATAAGACTACCTTATCAACCATTGTACATGCCCTTACCAACCAGCCCTACCAAGAAACGACTACTCTACAAAGTGCCGTTATAGGCACGTTTCAACCCATGTCGCCCCTTAAGTCAACGCCTTCTATTAGACCGGGAAGTTAGGTGTTATGACTTGTGGGACCTACATGTCAGTCTGCACAATAATCCCTGAGTGACCTCCTACCTCCGGCCCGTCCACCTAGTCACCCTTGGCCATGGGACACAGCTACCGCCGCCAGCAGAAGGCGAGGTCAAAACCGCCGGTGGTGCGGAGCCCATCTTGCGGCAGCCTGAATGCCAGCTCCGTCCGGCGCTCGCGGCTGCTAGCTAGCCAAGATAGCTTCGTCCAGCTACTTGTCTGCAAGGTTTGCTAGTTGGATTGGCACGGCGACGCGGTAGCTTGCTCGCGCACACCGTGCTAAGGCCAGACATCTGGCTCGAGCGAAGGCCAGTGCGGCGGCTTGCTCGCTCGTGAGTCATGCTCGGGCCAGCTTGCCAACCCGTGCGAAGGCCAGTGCAGCATCCGGCCCATCCGGCGGAGCGGGGACCAACTCACTCATCATCGGCCACCGACAAACATGCATCAGGAAAAATAATGATTTGAGGGGGAATAACAGGATTGAAGGTCAGATGTGGGTCCCTTGTGTCAACGGTCAAACAAAATGTGCTGGTTTAAGCTTCCTGTCAGCACGGACGTGTGGGCCAACCCTGTCATAAACGGGTTTAAACGAGCCTAATTGGCACTAGGTAGTAGTTTTTGGCGTGGATGAAGCAATTTTGGTTATGTTTTTGCTATTTTTTGTACAATAGTTCCTTCCTAGCGCTGGTTGAAAGTGGTAGCTTTTTGTTAAATACTCTACATATTGTAAGTAGGAGTGAAAGTTAAGCTTTGGAAGCCAATAAGCAAGGCTAGTTACATAGTGCATATGTGTACGTGATTGAAAGTAAATATCAACCATGAGTGACTAATATCTTGATGGAAAACTCAAAACTATGGAAATACTAGGAATTTGTTTTTGCATGGTTGGAAATACTAGCAATGTTCATGTGTGTTGCAAAGGATCATAATTAGAATAATACTTATTCACAAACTTGATACAAAACACTCTAATTTTGATACACATATATCACTAGAGATATATTATGTTTCAATCAGAATATATTCCTTGGGCTGTTTTGGTGAGGTGAGGGAGGGATGTGGTTGGTTTTAAGATACTAATTTTGGGTTTTCCGCAAATTGGTAGAGAAGTGGGATGTTGGTGAGAAAAGGAAACAACTTACCTCACAGTCGTTAGATATAGATCTAATGGTCAGAAATGACGGATGGCAGACACACCATCATCACCAACTTAGTCTTCTGTAGGAGTACTAGCAAGATGTATGTGCATTGCACGGAACATCAAGATGCATTTTTTATAAAACACTGACTGACCCATGCGGGAGTAATCCCATGTGTAAAAAGTAATGATATCTCGAGAAATAGGAGATAAGGTGAAGAGGAGTGGGGCGTGGTGGTGATTGGTGGTTGGACTGAGCGGAGGCATGGGGATGGATGACGCCGGCAGCGGCCACCAGGACAGTTTGTTCCAGAGGCTTCCTTTTTTAATTGCTCAACAATGAGGTTGTTGGAGATAAGGATGAACGAGGGAAGGACTTGTCTGCAAATGTGGAGAGAGGTGCGGGTATCTTTTAGTTTAATTCCACCCGTCAAATATAGATCGGACGGTCTATATTGCAAGATGGCATGTGTACCATCATCACCAACTTGATTTTTTATAAGAGAACAAATATAAGTATGGATATACAAACGTATTATCGATACTTGTTTCCGTAAACTAGGATCTACATTCTATTCAATGCCTCAGCATGTGGGGCCTTAGCACAATGACTTCTCGATTGTGTAAAACAAAGGTTTTCCCGTCGCCAATATGGAGGGGGTGATGGCGGTGTGCTTTCGGCTTGCTCTAGTCCTAGTAGTCATACTAGGTGGTCTAAGCACGTGTAGATTTATTCTTTTTCACGTCTCGTGTTCGCCGTACTACCACGACTATTGATGAATAGAGGGTAAGTTATTCACGGGGAAACCCTTGTTGAGCGTGTTTGCGAGAGAGAGAGAGAGAGAGAGAGAGAGAGAGTGTGTGTGTGTGTGCGTGTGTGTGATATGTCCAGAGACTGAGGCAATGATAAGAGATTCTTTGTGTCTATGTGTGTGGAGGATAGAGAGAGACATGTACATGGGGCTTTGTGTTGTGTAACGTGGAGACACATATACATAATCAGAGAGTGAGTGTGTGAGATACACATGCGACATGGAGAGAGATGAGGATCCAGATAAATGGGTGTTTGTGCGTGTCTGTGTATGTTTGTGCGCGTGTTTGTGTGTGAGAGGGAGTGTGTATATGTGGAGTAGAGAGACCACTAATGATGTAAACCTAGTATAAGGGAAGGGGGAATGGTGTGACATGTGTAGTAGCGGAATAGCATGGGTGCGGGTGGGGGAGTAGACTATTTGGAAGAGACATCGAGTGTGTGTGGGAGAGGGGTGTGAGAGCGAGAGAGAGAGAGAGAGAGAGAGAGCTAGCGATGGAGAGAGAGAGAGAGGAAGAAAGGGGGAGAGAGGGGTTGTTTGTGTCCATAAATGGCATATAGATAGGGAGACAATGTTGATGTTGTTCAAAATTGGCCTATGTACGGAGACGCAAGGGAAGCGAGTCATCGTGTGTGTGATAGGGACTTCCTGAGAGATCCAGAATAGATGGTGTGGAGAACAACATGCAAGATTGAGAATGATGATACATTAGGGAGCTATGGAAAGAGTCACGGCATATCTGTATACAAGGAAGGAGCTGGGGCAGGTCCGCATGCGGGAGAGATAGAAAGAGGAGAGTGGTGCACAAGGAGACAAAGTGTGCTTGTTTGTAGTGGGGTGGTGTGTGAGATGAGTGTGCGAGAACCACATAACTAGGGAGATAGACGTTTGGGGCAACATTTTGTGTGTATGGGAAAGATACACTCTACATAGTGTGTGTGCTTGGGAAAGAGAGATGTCGGGAGACCTAGAGAGTGGGGGAAGAGATGTGTGCATGCCCGAGAGACAAAGTGATAGAGACCTATATTGGGGTCCGGACTTTAGAAGAGAGGGGGGGTGTTAATGTGCTCGTGTGTTTGTGTCTGGGGGAGAGAACGACTTGTGTGGGGGGGCGATGGGGGTGGCTTCAGATAAAGAGTGAGGTGTTTATATTTGAGGGACTTTAGCATAATTGAGATATATATGGTCAATACTGTGTGCACTCATGGTTGATCAATTTGTTTCACAGTTTGGACTATGAGATAACGATACTTTTGAACATGCATGATATACCTTGATGTACCAGAATTACAAACCTAAGATTGGAATTTTGGAATTCGACTCCATCATTAGCTTTTGAGATTCATTTAAACGGAGGTACATTTTTTAAGCCGGGATTCCGTGATTTCAAATTCATATATCAAACCTAGAGATACACACATACGGGCATGTTCAAACTATATAATCATCCACTTTATTCATACACATACACATTTTTGCTCTTGTCATCATATTTAGGATAAACACATTTGGAATTTCATTTAAATTGGACCGTATGATGGTATTTGCTTGTACTAGCTCAATGATCCATATTTGAATTGAATAGACAATCTAAATTTTGAGTTGGAGACATTGATTTTCAAAACTTGCACTTTTTTTTTGCGTGCAAAACAAACAAATTCTCGGCCATGATATCATAGTCGGACGTACAAGAGCAGGATATAATTTTAGGTGCCAAAAGCTTTCAAACTTCCCGCTCACATAGAAATATCTCGCACCCGAAAGTTTAGCCCTGTGATATTCCTGTTTTACCCCTGCCACATGAACGGAAAAGGGTTGCTTTGGTAACTCCATTGTTTCCCCTCTTTGCCCCCAGCATTCTTCCCCAGAGCCCCTCCCCTTCGCCTTCCCGACCCCCAACCACGGCAAGCCGCCGAATCTAGTCCTCCACCGCAGCGGTGGACCTCATACCCCACCGGATCTACCTTCCGCACCTTGGAACCCCCAACTGCCAACTCACCACTTCACTGGAGTCGCTTCAGCGACTGGCTTGTCCACCGCTCCAGATCTCCTTGACCGCCATCATGGTCCACCACACCGGATTTGCTTAACCGCCACCCTCATCCACCATAGTGTAGGCCCTTCACTGACTCCCTCGTCCGCCCCATTGCTGGCCCTTCATACGAGCCCTCTCCTGCCGCAACAGATCCACCTTACCGAAAGCACTGTACACCGCGCCTGCCGAAGCCTTCATCCACTGCACCGGAACTGCTCCACGGACGCCATATTCAACTCCATTGGCCCTACTTTACCGACGCCGCAGCCTCATCAGGTTATTTCGATTTTTACTCCTTCGGCTTTTCTCTTATTTATCGTGCAACTGTTCACTTACCGAAGATGAGCTTTCTTGTATTCGACAGGCGCCGCAACCGAAGCACCGGAGCCGCTTCAGCGACGACGAAAGCCGGGCCAAACTCAACCGCAACACGAGCACCATCGACGATCCTTAGATATCAAGAATGGCAATGATAACCATACGCCACCGAGAATCAGGTACTATTATCCAACGGCTGGCGCCTACGTTCACTTTCTTAGCATAAGCACCGCACCTTTGAATTTCTTCAGGACATCATTCAATTTTTCATGAGACGCGTTATTCTGCTTGCACCTGTAGGGCCATACTTCTGGCAGTGAACATGTTACATGTGCTAAATTACATACCAGTGCACATATGGTTAATATGCTTTAGTTTTATCCTAAGTATTACTATACTTCCTAGATATCATTGCCTGCTATTTTACTTCTTGCATGCTATATTTATGATAATGGTGTTGTTCTGATGCCACCTGTTGGTTCCATTGGACTGCTTCATTTTCTCTATGCTTAATTACACATCAGCAAACTAGCATGTGGTTCCGCTGCTTTTTGTTTGTTTTACCCTACATTTTCTATGCTAGCTATTACATCACTGCTCCGAGCCTCTGTTCATTACTTTTTTGTGTGTCCTTGATCTTCCCAAGTTGCATGGCTAATTTGATGATTCTCTTAATTATGGAGCTGCCAACCCCATCAAGCAAAATATTTGTTCTTTTGGGGCTGGCACCTCGAACAAGCATAGAGGGAAGCATATACATTGTCGTGCATGCACACACCCTTCTTTCATTAGTTTAGATGAACCATTGATGATCAATTCGAACTAGTGCATGCGATTAAAATTAATTTTACCTAAATAGAGGGTGCAGAATAAACTACAACAACTAGATTTGCAACCACGGGATGCTGACGATATCTTCAAAGAACATTGCAACACCAGCGAGGCTTCACAACAACATATGGTAAGCCAATGTGTTTTAGTACATGTGAAATGTAATGCAAGTGGAAGCTTTCTTGGCTTGTGCCCTCAACTTGTAATCCTACAGAATTACAAATAGTTCAGTTGTCTGCTTTGCTGTATTGCTTGATTCGAATGCTTGTTTGTTACTTGTTACGCTATACCTAAGTTGGCCAATATATCAACAGTGCCTATTGTACTATCATAAAGAAATGCATGCCTAGTTCATTTGAGTCCTTAACTTTTCCTCCGAACTTCATCACAAGGTTGTCTTCCTAGTTTATATGAGGCCACACTGTTAAGTTCTTTCTCAGATTATTTCAACTGCTTAGATGCCTTGGAAACTTAAATATAGCGGTGGTACACTCCCTTTCAACTAGGGATGTCAACTGGGTCCCGTTTAATCCCGATTGAAGTCCACTACTGGTATGATATTTCAAAAGAGTTTTTGTTTTTGAGGAAAATGAACTAGGGAGCTAGCAAAAACTAACTAGATGGGACTGGTGGATGTCGTTTATTTGCCACTTACATTCCTAGTTTCATCTTACCATTTTAATTTCTTTTCGGCTGATGCTGCTTCGAACCATTTAAATATAGCTTGCCATGCTTGGCAATAAGTCGTATGTCGTTTACCATGTAAGCTTACTGCATGGATCATGCGATAACTATCTCTTACTTATGTCAAGCGGAAACCTTTTAGGATGTCGTTCACACTAGGAAACAATGTACAACCCCAGAATCTAATTGTGGAAGCAGTGCACCATCCATGTTACCAGATGGAAGCAGTTCAGAGGCAACACCACCGGAGAGCAGTCTGAGCACAGATATTATAGTTCTTGAGGCTCTACTAGAGGTAGAAAGAGATTGTGTGGCTGCCATGAATGAGGTAATCTTGATCTTGAGGCTGGAAATTATGCAATTAGCGTCACGCATTATGCAAGCAACCCAAGAATTGGAGGAAGTAGAATGTTGCATTTGTAGACGAAGAAGGTCCTACTATTTCTGCTATCTGAAGCCCAGGGTAATCCCGGTTCTTATTTAGATACCAGTTGAAATCGTCATTAGATTATTGTACTTGCATGTTGTGTCATGTCTCTGAATGGATTATGTTGTAAGACCCCCTATGTTGTCCATGTGTTGTAATGATCCGAATTTTTTAGGCGAGGTAATCCTCGGTACTTGTATGATTGACATAAGGTGAACTGTTTTTTGTGTGAGCATATTGTATTGGATGAAATAACTGTTTGACTCAAAGTGTATCCAACCTACTGAATTCGAAGATCACGGCATTTCTAAATCATAATCATATATAAAGGTGGAATAAATCTTTGTTGTTGTTTTGAAGAAATAAATAACAAAACGTAGAATTATTTGTGGATATTCGTAATCAAATAAAAATTGGATTTGAATTTAGTTGCCAGGGCCCAGGGCAAACATGAATGCTAATTCTCCCAAGTTTTCAACGAAGCGGCTAAGCACCCACTATAATTTGTGGGCTGCCTGAAGCAAGTGTTTGCGAGATGGAAATTACTGTCTACCCCTGACACTCGACATCCTTATCAACCATATTTACAGTACTGACGATAGGGGTAGACTAGTAACTTCAATTAGACGTGACACAACGGTCTCTGAGCCCATTCACACACGGTGAGCGCCAAACATGGGCGACAAAACACATTTGATCAAGCTCGTCCGAAAGACATGTGTCTCTCCCTTCATTTCCCCATTAATACATGGTGGGCGGCAAAACAAACTCTCCCCGTCCGAAATCAAGGTAGGCTAATATTTTAAATAGGGGCAAATGTGTAACTTCCCTCAGACGTGACACAACCGCCCTACCTGTCAGCCCCGTTCATACACCGTGGGCGGCAAAACACCCTCTCCTTGCCCTAAATCATTACCGGCAAATATTTGGGAGATGCGAGATTACCAACCTATCCCCAACCGACGTGATGTCCGAAATTTTAAACGGGGGATAAGTTCGTAACTTTCCCACATTTCAGACAAGCGCGTCCCAAAGTTTGAGATCCCCCTCCCCCTCCATTTCCCCATTCATACACCGTCGGCGCCACGACAACCTCCCCACTGCGGCTAGCCTCCTTCGTCCGCCATCCCATCCTCCACCTTGCCGGAGCCGTTACACCTACCCCGTCGTCCACTGCAAGAGATGGACGTCTCTCATCCACGGCGCTGGACCAGGATCCTTGCATCAGGTCCTCTCGCTTCATCGGCACCGTCGTCCACCTTGCCATTGCCGCTCCTACGACCGCGTTGTCCACGGCAATAGGATTTATCCCTTGACCCGACCGTCTGCCATCTAAAGTCTTCTTCCTCACCGCTGATAGCCATCGCACCCACAACACCCTCAATGTATCAGCAGAGGCCTACACGGCATCGCAAGAGAGGTGGTACTCTTCCATATGTGCTTAAGTTATTGATCTCACCCGGAAAATAGATCGTAAATTGTTTACTGTACTTTTCTTGTCCGTACCAAATCGTAGTGGCTAGTTGAAAGCAAACATTGGTTGCCAAATAGCCTTGTCCGGTTTGCACCTTCAGATCCGCCATGGCACGATCACTATACTCATAAAGCTTATGGTGTCCCCCCTTTATATTCACTACCATCATCGTAGGTGCTTCGTGTCGTGCTAGCACAACTCCTCAAGACCTCAACCCAAAGCTTATGCGTTGAAATACGAATCTGATATGATGCTCATATCACTAAAACAGAGAATGTTTAATTGGTCACTGAGGGAGTCCTAGATTAGGGGGTATCCGGTCAGCCGGACTGTGTACAACGTCCAGACTATTGAAGCGTGAAGATACAAGACTCAAGACTTTGGCACATGTCCGGATAGGACTCTCCTTTGCATGGAAGGCAAGCTTGGCGAGCCGGATATTGTATTTCCTTTCTTGTAACCGAATCCATGTAAACCCTAGCCCTCTCCAGTGTCTATATAAACCAGAGAGGTTGGTCCTTAGAAGGCCGATCACAATTACAATCATACCATCATAGGCTAGCTATTAGGGTTTAGCCTCTACGATCTCGTGGTAGATCTACTCTTGTACTACCCATATCATCAATATTAATCAAGCAGGAAGTAGGGTTTTACCTCCATCGAGAGGGCCCGAACCTGGGTAAACATTTATGTCCCTTGCTTCCTGTTACCATCAGCCTTGACACACAGATCGGGACCCCCTACCCGAGATCCGCCGGTTTTGACACCGACATTGGTGCTTTCATTGAGAGTTCCTCTGTGCCATCGCTATCAGGCTTGATGGCCCCCTCAATTATGATCAACGACGCTGTCCAGGGCGAGACTTTCCTCCCTGGACAAATCTTCGTCTTCGGCGGCTTCGCACCGCGGGCCAATTCGCTTAGCCACCTAGAGCAGATCGATAGCTATGCCCCCGGCCACCAAATCAGGTTCGGAAACCTGAACTACACGGTGGATATCCATGGAGACTTGATCTTCGACGGGTTCGGGCCCGCGCCGAGGGCGCCGGACAGTCACGACAAGCATGGCCTGGACCTGTTGTCGGACAACGCTCGGGATACCGCCCCTGTAGCAGCTCCGGACTCAAATCCGGAGCAGGCTGCATTGCCTAAGGACGGAGGGATGGACCACGCCCCGCATGTCGTACCCTCATCGGCGGTAGAGCCGGACACAGGCCTCGTCTCTGAAAAAGCATGTGACTCCGGACCCCCGGACTCGTATCCGGTTGTAGGATCCAGTCCGTGCATCCCCGAGCTCGTCGAGCCCTGTTGGGCTCCGGTAATGGAGTTCACCGCTGCAGACATCTTTCAACACTCGCCCTTGGGCAACGTGCTGAACTCATTAAAGTCTCTCTCTCTCTCTCTGTCAGGAGGCTCCCAGCCGAACTATGACCGACTCGAGTGGGAGGCAGGCGACGAAGGAATTCGCTGCCCACCCACCACCCACTTCATTGCCACGATCGATGATTTAACCGACGTGCTTGACTTCGACTTCAAAGACATTGACGGTATGGACAACGACGCAGGAGAATTACAGGAGCCACCGCTCATAGAGCGGTGGACAGCTACCTCCTCATACGATATATATATGGTGGACACTCCAAAGGAAACCAATGGCGACGAGGCAACAGAGGACAACCCCTCAAGGAGAAAGACAAAGCCCATGCTTCGTCGGCGCCGCTCCAAGCCCCGCCACATCAACACTAAACCCGGACACGCAAGCAACCCGGATGGTGCCGAAGAGGAATACAGTCCTGATCAACCTACCTTCAAGCTGGCCGGACCGGTCATAGTGGGATACTCGGGTAAGGACAACTATACACCCCCCCTCCGACGACGAGGTGAGCCTCGGCAATGACGAATTCGGCGTACCTGAAGATCCAGCAGAACAAGTTCGCTTCAAGAGAAGGCTCATGGCCACGGCAAGGAGCCTGCAAAAGAGGCAAGAGCAGCTTAAAGTTGACCAAGACTTGCTAACGGATAGGTGGACCAAGGTACTGGCCACTGAAAGGCACGAACTCGATAGCCCCAACAAAGAGCATACACGGCACAACTTGCTACCTCAACCCAAGGAGCACACCCCGACGTCCTCACATCAATACAGTCCAAGACAGTAAGAAGGATACGCGGGGAGACACCCTCAAGCATCGACGCAAGGGCAACAAACGACAAGTTAAGGAAACTGGTGCTAGGTCCGGTAAATACCAGTTCGGTCAACGGACAAAGAGCAGCTCAAGTCTATTTGGCCCGAGCCACACGCTCGATCAACCATGCGAAATTCATGGTACTCCTAGAAGGACGGCAAAGCATACCAATAGAGAATGCAGGATCCTCAAAACAAAGCGGCTGGTCGCACGCCGGAAGCAATAAGGGGAGGCGCCTCATCAAGACCCCCCTCCCCAGAGCGTAACAGTACGGCCGATCGCCCAGGATCACATAAACCACAACAAGTCAATTGCAGTACCTCTAGACCTAGTAGTCCGGGGGCTCCATAACACGCAAATCCCACAAGGGTATGAAGCCACGAATAACATATCCTAAAAGATGTGAGGCGCAAAGTCCAAGTTTTATTGGCCCACCACTCTAACGGTTGTCTTCGGATCACCCAAAAATGCTACGCCAAAGAATAAATCTTCGGCACCTTCCCACCATATGGTAGTTTACCGTATGCCAACGGGATAAACCACGTCGACTGGATTCCACGTGGTAAATTACTCACGCCAACCATCTGAACACCCATTGCGGAGTTCACACTACCTCACGGTATAACGGCTGGGCACACCAGGGCCCGATTAGGGACCCTGGGACCAACAACAAGAGGACACCCAGCTGCCTTCAAGCATTTTGCATTTACAAACTAGCGATTGACGCACAACAGGATTGGCGGCATGGATTTAGCCCGGACACACAATGGCAGGAACACGCAGGTAGAAGGCAGTTTGGATTCATTCTTGATCCACTCACAACCCCCTCCAGTCCGGCCACCACAGGTTCCGCCAAAAACACCTCTTTTCATACATCATACTCATATGCATAGACATATCATCCTACGATAATGCATAGACTTAAATAACAATTACCGGCCGTCGTTTACCGCTGACTCCTCTTTGCCGAAAATGACAGCCACGCTCTGCGTTCGCCCGGTTACACCAGGGGCTTCACAGTACGGTAATAAAGTCCGACCACCTTTTCGGTCGCTCGGCACCCTGAACTTATAGCACTATATGCATCAGCTCTAAATCATCTCTTGGGTCATTGGTTGGGTTTGCCCGGCTCCCATGTTTTGGTACCTTACATTCCGTTCTGTCGGCTAAGGTAGCGCTGGGAGAACTACTGCGATTGTGTCCCGGTTCAGCTGGACGAGCACCTTAGTAGAGAAAGCCGAAAACCGACCGTCATGATGAAGCGAGAGCTGGTCAGCTGTTTGAGAGGTTATAAATCCTTAAAGATTTATTCTGCACAACGCCGTTATAAATGCTGAGTGTGAGGGATCTGTCTTCTGATCAGGCGCCAATAGAGCCCCTAGTTCAGCCTTCCGAATACTAGGGGCTGTGCCGACCATACTCGAATTCCTATGGCTAAGTGAGAGTAATAAAGCCTTATAGTTCGATTGCATGGTTCACAAAAAGAGACACCTCCTCAAAAGGACCCAACTAGGGAATAAAGAGCGTCCAGATATATCCCGAACACCCCCGTATTCCTTTTACGAGGGGGCAGAAGCCAATGACTGGCCAACTCTCAGGATTTGCATACAATAAACAGCCGCACAGGAAGAACATATGTTCAAACAAAATAGGCAATATATACATGCCATTATCCCATATTACAACAAGCGGCACAAATGCCCTCAGGGAAATATAATGTCTTTAACACACTTGTCCGCCGCAAGGCGGGCCCCTTTCAGTACACTTTCATAGTAAAACTCGGGCTTGCGGTGCTCCTTACTCTCCGACGGCCCCTCAGTCATCAGCTTCTCCGCGTCAAGCCTCCCCCAATGCACCTTTGCACGGGCAAACGCCATGCGCGCGCCTTCTATACAGACTGATCGTTTGATAGCATCAAGCCGAGGACAGGCGCCCACAATCCGCTTGACGAGTCCGAAGTAACTGCTTGGAATCGGCTCCGCAAGCCACAACCGGACAACTAAGTCCTTCATGGCTAGTTCGGCCGCCTGGTGCAGTTCGACCAACTGTTTCAGCTGATCGATAAATGGCACCGGATAGTTCGGCGCCAGATACTGTGACCAGAAATCCCTCTCCACAGACTTCTTTTCCTCGGTGCGGTAGAATTGGGAGGCATCTGATATGCTGCGAGGAAGATCCACAAAAGCCCCTGGAAAAATAAGAATTCAGCTTGCCGCTTAGGATTCCTCCCATTATCACATATAAAGAGCAAAGAATACATAAGGCCTTACCAGCTGCAACTTTTCGGGCCTCCTGGATGTCCGGCGTGGCACCTCGGGCTTCTTCCCGAGCACCTTCCGCAGCCTCGAGAGCTTGGGCGAGTTCGGGTTCTTTCCCTTTTAGACTCTACTCCAAGCCCTCGCTTTTCTTCACAGCTTCCTGGAGCTCTCGCTCAGCTGCGATAACCCTGGCCTCATGTTTTTCACGAAGCACCTGTTCGGCCTCAGCCTTCTTGTTGGCATCAGCCAAAGCTTTCTTTAGTGCCTCGTATTTGGCACCCGCTCCTAGAGCACACAATACAAATATTTTTCATTATGCACAACTATTCGTTCGTGCCAACTTCTAGACAAATGTTTTCAACATACCTTGCTTGTCTTCCAATTGCTTCTTCACACGGTCGAGTTCCTCCTCGGCACGTGTAAGGCTCTGCTTCAGTTCGGACACTTCCGCATTATAAGCGGCCGTCCTCTCTGCAGATGCCTGTTTTCACACAACAGGGTATACGTCATTCACATAGGCTTCTGCGAGAGCAGGGGATTTGATCCCCTGCCCGGCTTTGTCTCCTCCGACGGACAGTCCATCAGGGGCTACTACTCATATTATGACAAATCCTCAAAGGTTTCCTAGGAAACATACCTCAAAAGCCTTTATAAGGCCAAGGCATGACTCGTTCAGCCCGCTCTTGGAAGACTGAATCTTCTCAACCACCGCACCCATGAGGGCCCGATGCTCATCGACAATAGACGCGTTCTTCAACGCTGTCGATAGACCGCCAAGAAGCTCTGCTCGAACAAAGGACGCCGGCGGGGTAGGCAGGCCCCCACCATCGGGGGTGGCTGCTCGCTCGATCTCGGAACCCTAGAGGTCTCGGGGGCCGTATCCGTCCCCGCGTGTCCGGCACCAGGGATATGTCCTCCCTGGTCCGGGTCTTGTCGAGATGACACCTCAGTGTCGCGCTCAGACTTTGGGGAAGGGGCCTGCAGAGGTGTTTCGCTCGCCAAGGCGTCTGAGCCTAGTGAATCCTCCGACGAGGACCGGCCGGCGCAGGACCTTGCCGGACTGTGCAATATGTAGGCAATAGTCAAAACTACTATACCCAAAAACAATCCCAGAAGCATATGCGTGTTCGGATACTTACGACTTCTCCAGGGGCTGGGCCCTGGCATCCCACTTCGGGCTGCTATCGGCAGCCGTGGGGGATGCCCCTAGGAGGGAATCTCTCCCCCTCTTGGGCGATCCGGCCTCCAGAGATGTGGAGGCAGTCCTCTTCTTCCCGCCATCAGAGTGAGGCTCATCCTCCTCTGCTTCCTCCTCTTCGTCCTCGGACGAAGGATCGTCGCTGGAGTCTTCGGATTTGGTGTCCAAAGCCTCGCGACGGCAAAGGCCACTCCGGGTCTTCTTGACCTTGTTGGAGGCCTCTTTCTTTGGCGCTTTATAAGGCGCGGGGACCATCATCTTCGTCAGAAGAGGTCCGGCCAGTTCCTCCGGCAGGGGGGATGGACAATGTATCCGCTCCACCTTCTTTATCCATCCCTAAGGTCACAATGAGACACGATTAAGGTGTCTCCCTCATGACATGCCAGCTGAAGCATGAATAGGCAGAGCGTGGCTGTGACTTACCGAGCTTGGAGAATGGGATGATTGATACCCACGGTCCTCGGCGGGGCCCGGCCACGATTTGACGGACATAAAAGGCACCCTCCAGATATCCTTGTGGGAGGAATCATAAAGCTCCCAAAGGGTTGGGTGCTCGGCTGGATCGAACTCCCACAGAGTACAAGCTCGGCGCTGGCAGGGGAGAACCAGGCGAACTAGCATTACCTGGACTACGTCAACGAGTTTGACATCCCTATCGACCACACCCTGAATGCGCGTCTAGAGCAGTAACAACTCGTCGGACGAGCACCAGTTCGGCCCTTCTCGGGCCAGGACGTGAGCCGCAGTGGAGCTCCGGATCTGAACTCTGGTTCAGTGATGTAGAACCACTGCTACTGCCACTCCTTGACGGAGTTGTTGAAAGCGCCTTTTGGCCAAACAACCTTGGGCATCTTGCTTACCATGGCACCGCCGCACTCGGCGTGTTCACCACTCACCACCTTGGGCTTCACATTGAAGATCTTAAGCCATAGGCCAAAGTGAGGTGGGATCCGAAGAAAAGCCTCGCACACGACGATGAATGTTGAGATATTGAGGAAGGAATTGGGGGAAAGATCATGAGAATCGATCCCGTAGTAATACATGACTCCCCGAACGAACGGGTGAAGGGGAAACCCGAGTACACGGACGAAATGGGGAAGGAACACGACTCTCTCGTGAGATTCTGGAGTGGGGACGACCTGTCCTGCCGGTGGAAGACGGTGGCCAATCTTCTGGGCCAGATACCCGACTCCCCGGAGCTTCTTGATGTCCTTCTCCTGGACAGTCGAGGCCATCCATCTGCCTCCCGCTCCGGATCCGGACATCTTTGGAAAATCTCTCTTTGATGGAGAAGAGGAGTGCTTGGGCGTAGGGCTCGAACAGAGGGGAATGAGCTAGCGGGAGGAGAAGGCCTGGGTAAAAGAGAAAGAAACCTAACCTCCTTATAGAGGCGATAAATGCTTTTTGTGCCTCCCCACTTGCCTGGTGGAACCCGTCTGCCTCCCACTCACCGCGATTAGAGGCACGGTTAGATTACCCATACCCGTATTGATGAGAATCCCGTAATAAGGGGACACAGTCTCTGCTTTGACAAGATGTGTCACAGAAACCGCCCGTAATATGCGTTGTAACTGGTTGTGGGAAAACGGCTCGAATAATGATCCGACCATAATAATGTGTCACGTCATCAGAAAAAGTTGTGAGCAGATTGCATTTGTGAAATATCATTCTCTCTACAGCGGTGTGTAAAAATCAATTTGGGGATCCGGACACGATTCGAGTGTTCACTAACTACTTTGGAGTATTCGGGGGAGGAACCCGCCTTGCAATGCCGAAGATAATACTGCGCGTCGGACTCATCGTCATTGAAGCCTGGTTCAGGGGCTACTGAGGGAGTCCTGGATTAGGGGGTATCTGGACAACCGGACTGTGTACAACGCCCGGACTATTGAAGCGTGAAGATACAAGACTCAAGACTTCGGCCCGTGTCTGGATAGGACTCTCCTTTGCGTGGAAGGCAAGCTTGGCGATCCGGATATTGTGTTTCCTTTCTTGTAACCGACTCCATGTAAACCCTAGCCCTCTCCAGTGTCTATATAAACCGGAGAGGTTGGTCCTTAAAAGGCCGATCACAATTACAATCATACCATCATAGGCTAGCTCTTAGGGTTTAGCCTCTACGATCTCGTGGTAGATCTACTCTTGTACTACCCATATCATCAATATTAATCAAGCAGGAAGTAGGGTTTTACCTCCATCGAGAGGGCCCGAACCTGGGTAAACATCTGTATGCCTTGGTTCCTGTTACCATCAGCATTGACGCACAGATCGGGACCCCCTACCCGAGATCTGCCGGTTTTGACACCGACAGTCACCTAATGTTCCTATATTCGTTTCGGAAAGTATGTGCGCCACCCACTGGTCCAGCTAGTTCCACTTTCCTGATTTTACTCTTGATGCTTAGGGTTTTCCCCTTTTATCTACTCTACTATGATCTGTGTAGGTGCTTTCTGTCGTACTAGCATTACTCCACCCTTCAAGGTAAACAACACAACACTCAAAATTCCAAAGCTTAGTTGTTCAAATATGATTGTGATGTGATACTGATATTAGTTAACAGACACATTTAATTGCTTAGCTAAAGGTCCCACTTGAGTTTCCAAATGCATGTCGCGACATATAGATAGACAGCAGAATTGCATTTCTTTGTCACTTGTTGACTGTACTTTCTTGTCCATACAAAATCTTAGTTGTTATTTCAAAGCAAACATCGGTTGCTAACTACCCTTTATGTGGTTTGCAGCTTCAGATCTGCCATCCCACTGCCACGGTCAACACTATACTCATCATGCTTACCGTCTCCCCATTTTATGATGAACACGATCAGCCTACGTGGTTCGTGTCATAATAGCACTGCTCCACCCATCGAGCTAAACAAGCTTAGTTGTAAAAATTCAAATCTGATATTATGACGATATTAGTAAAACTGAGAGATGTTTCATTGGTTAGCTAAATGTTCCTACTTTAGTTTCAAAATGCATGTGAGCCACATATGGAGAGACCGGAAGGAATAGTATTTCTTTGTGCGCTTTGGTTCATCATGGGTGGCCAACCGACATTGTATAGAAAGACTTGTAATATCATCAATCTGCTTGCTCTTCTGCTCTTCTTTTAAGATGATCCTCTTCTCTTGCGGTCGATTGGTCAAGTCAAGTTGTTCTCCCTTAGTATATTTTGAATCTGTCAGGTCAGGGCGACTTGTTCTTCTTTACTATATGTTGAAGCTGTCATCTGCGAAGTGACATCACTTCTAGAGCTCTCATATTTTGAGTAGTAGGCCACATTATGTTAATGCACACACCAAATTACAGCATGCATGGCATCTCTTAGAAGAATTGCAGAGATAGCACAAAGGGGTTTACAGGGAGGCAGTATTGGATTAGAATCACTTCTGCATTACAAAGATACTTGTTTTTATGTTTTCATGCATGTCAGATATTGAACATTATCAAAATGAATATGAGAATGGGCGCATGAGAGGAATATTGCGGAACAATCCACTGGCTAACAAACTTGGCATGGTGGATGGCCTATCTTATTCACCCATCAAGGTGCTTGCTCTAACTTGGCAAGGTTGTATTGGTCGCACATATTTTGCATCTAACCTCTTGCATTGCTTTTACTTTGTTACACCATCTGCTTAGTTTAAGCATCATATATGAGTATATGCCATACCTATCCATTTTCTGTACCTATTTCATGTGTCGTCATACTATATTTTTCCAGTAAATGTTGTTCTTTCGTAATAGATGTCCAAAAGGAAGAGGGTGAGTGCAGATCCTCAAGGAGTACAAACTAGGTATTTGGAAAAGGTGGTGATACCTGTTAAATCAGATAGATCAACAGCCACAGAAAACATAGGCCCAAATGGACCACATTTTACCCCTACTCCAGTGGCCAAACCCCTATTAGAACTGCTAAGAGCCTAGCGTCAGGTACTGTCTATGATATTAATTCAAAATTTGAACTCCTAAATTTCTGCATGTGCCTTACCTTCTCTCTTGTATGAAAACTAATTTCAGATGAATCTCCTTGCTCAAAGTATCATACGATCTCACAACAATGTTGGGATCTGCATTGCTCTTGTTAGTAAATCTTGCCCTTTTGCCTTGTAACGCTGTACTTAATTAATTGCTATTTGAGTATGTATCATCAGTCTGCACCTGAGCTTCATTATCCTCTATTTCTTCCAATATTATTTGATCTATATTTACTCTTAGTAAAATGTAGAATAATGGCAATGCTTATAAAGAATTTTCTTAGGGGAATTTATTGAATTATCCTTCCATCAACATGGAGAAGGGCTTTGTCCAGCCCGTGTTAACATGTAATGTAACTTCATCCTTCTCAAGCCTTCAAACTTTGTTCTAGTATAGATTTGGATAGGCATAATTTCCTCCACTGCTGTTTACTTTGTTGTTTACATCTGATTGGATGTTTGCAACGACTACCAATTTTAAATTGTAGTTGTAAAAACATGTTCCTTATGCAGAACAGATCCATTTATTTGCTTATATAATTGTGAAACCTGTTACATGTCTCCTTGTTTCTCTTTCAGAGTCGTATCTCTTATGCCAGGCGGAACTTTAGGGAAGATAGTGAACCAAACCATCTTGAGGACAGCGGGATGACCCCAAGGTCCTATCTTGATGAAGACAGTGAGTTGAAGCTACTCACCAACAGGTGTGAGACAACCTCTGTGCAGTTGCTGCCTCAATCAGTTCGACTTCTTCAGTCTCAACTTAAAGCAGAAAGGCTTGTTTCAGCTCAGCTCTGACTTGAAGTCAAAGATGTAATGAAGATGTCAGAGGATTGCCTTGCACACTATCGTGCCATACAGCTAGCAATGAAGCATCTATCGTGGACACATCTGAGGTCTCATTAGCTTGTTCGGCTGCTTGCGGGGCCCGTCCTGGCCAGGCCCAGTGCTTTCTGAAGTGCTCTCAATTTTGTATATTCTTTTGTCGTTGCGTTTATTTGCACTGGTGGCGAACTTTGATGCCCAGTGGATGTAATATGTGTAATAGTTGTGATAGCCTAGCGTAAGTTGCTTGCTTATTTATTTCCTTGTTGTCTTGTTTATTTGTTTGCTTGTAGTGAGTGCAGTTCTCTTTCCGTGGTTTGCTAGTGTCCACAATAACCTATTTTTTAAAACTAGGCCACAATAACCATGGGCTACATATTTACTGTATTGACACTGGGCCTCCTACGGGCCGTAGAACCAATGGGCCTTCTATAGGCCATAGACACAATGGGCCTTCTACGGGTCATATCATCAATGGGCCTTATACGGGCCGTATGATCGTTTGGCCAAACATGGGCCAATAACAGACCGCATTATGGCCGTAAACGGGCTAGAGTTGGAATCATCCGTTCATGGGCCGACCATAATGGGCCGTCGTTAATAGTCCGTATGATGATGCTATGAAAACGGCCCAACGTATTAACGGGCTACAAACGGGCCGACTGTAACCATGGCCTGAATTTGGCCCACAAGCAGAAAATGACAGTAACGGGCCATAAGTAACCAAATGCTGGAAATGAGCCCAAGAATAAATGGGCCCTGAAAAGGCCGAAAGATAACATCTTTCCCAACGGTGAGCCAACACGTGTTTCCTCCAGCCAATGATGATTTTACACGTGGAAAATCTCCATTGGTCGGGGCTGTTAATGGGTTATCGGATCCAAAACCAGACCCGATAGCTTAATGGCGTTCCCTTATGGTGGATGCCACGTGTCGGACACCCTAGACGAAAGCACTTCTATGATGCGTGATTTATCGTCATGGAAGTGGACACTTCCGTGATGATAAATTTCGTAATGTCATGGAGCACTTCTACGAGCACAGGTATGACTATCTTGATTCTGTCATAAAATCGTCATGGATGTACATGCATGACAGAAAATGTGACAAACACGTATCATCATGGGAGTGTATTTTTTTGTAGTGATGGCAAGCCCATAAAGGACATCATCTTCTCCCTCAACGAGCAAAGCAACTTCCTTCATAGCCAGATCCACGATCTTCAAAGCCAGGTCTTCGAGTATGAGGCTAGGTTTAAAGGTATGAGTTTGGCTTCTAGTTGCAAGATCCGGGAGACTCACTCCTCCTCCTATGATGGTGAGCCTCTTCCGTGGAAACCCGAGGACAAGAAACCATCTACTTACCACCACCATCTTCTTCATCACCACCAAAAGAAAATTGAGTATTGGGTATGGGCAACCCCCTTCACTTTTGCCAAGCTTGGGGGAGGCGCCCTGGTATCGTATCAATCTCCACTATCTTTTCCCTTTATTTTCTTAGTTCTATCAATGGTTATATTTTGCTATTAGATGAATAAAAGTTTAGTTCGATCCTTGCTTTGTGTGAGTTTGCTTAGTGATCAATCCTTGTAACTGTGTGCGAGATATAATAAAGTTTAGTTTGAGTTTTGCCTTCTTTACTTTCTTGCTGCAATAAAAAGAAAGGAAATAAAAATAAAAGATCATATGCTAGTCCTATGGTAAGTGATGACATTACACAAGGAAAAGTATAAGTAGGAAATTTTATTGTAGATTGACAAACATAGCATTGGTCAATGATGCAACACATGAATGAATTGATAAGGTAAGAGAAGATTCACATATAAATACACTATCATGGAAATCTTTTGTGATTGTGATCACCCACCAAAATGTTATATGCCAAAATTGTTGACGTTGGACAAGGAAGACAACTTAATGATTTATGTTTGCTCATATTTTCATAGAAGTCATATTGTCATAGATCCTTCAACATGTGGTGCTTGCCCCTATCTTTGCTAGCCAAAAATTCCGCACTAAGTAGTGATACTACTTGTGCATCCAAAACCCTTAAACCCTATCTTGTTTGAGAGTCCATCATACCTACCTATGGATTGAGTAAGATCCTTCAAGTAAGTTGTCATCGGTGCAAAAAGGGCAATAAAATTGCTTATAAAAATGTGAGATCATTTAGTGTAAGGGAAAATTGAGCGTTGTACGAACTTGTGATGGTGAATAATAAAAGCAACTGCATAATAAAGGTTGCCATCACAAGGGGCAATATAACATGACGTTCTCTTGCACTAAGGGGTTGAGCATACAAACAAAAAGTGCATGGCAACCTCTGCTTCCCTCTGCGAAGGGCCTATCTTTTACTTTCATGTATTTACTTTTATGCAAGAGTCAACATTTTCTCTTTATTCCTTTTATTTTTATCCTTTGGCAATCATCATGTGGTGAGGAAAGATCTAGGCACATATGTCCAGTTGAATATGGGTGGCATAAGTTATTATTGTTGACATCACCCTTGAGGTGAGTGTGTTGGGAGGCGAGACTATAAGCCCCTATCTTTCTTTATGTCCGGTTGAAATGTTTTGCTCATGTGTACAAGGTGAGTGTTAGCAATCACAGAAGACTAAATGATGCTTGAGTATGTGGACTTGCCCAAAGGCTCCGATACGTGACCCTTCCTGAAAAGATGATGAATTGTAGTTGCAATGTTGACTGAGAACATAGTTGTTGGTTTCCAATAGAGTTTATGCTTTATACTCCATTGTTGTGATGAATTGTCACTTATTCATGAGAAGTCTATGATAAAAAATGCGATGATAAAAGTTTTATATTAAGGATTATTGCTATTATAATAAGTCACATGATGCTGGTATGTCCGTATTTTTGTTTTTATTTACACCTCTCTCTCTCTCTCTCTCTCTCTCTCTCTCTAAGCATGTGGACATGTTTTTCGATTTCGGTTTTCGCTTGAGGGCAAGCGAGGTCTAAGCTTGGGGGAGTTGATACGTCCGTTTTGCATCATGTTTTCCTACTGTTATTTATGTTGTATTATTGTATAATAATGCCTTTTGGAGTAATTCTAATGCCTTTTCTCTCATAATAAGCAAAGTATGCACCAAGGGGGGGAATTCTGGCAGCTGGAAATCTGGACCTGAAAAAGCTACGTCAAGCTACCTATTCTGCACAACTCCAAATGAGCTGAAACTCCCCGAGGATTTTTTATGGAATATTTAAGTAATATTGGAGCAATAAGTACCAGAGGAGGGCTACCAGGTGGGCAGAACCCACCTGGGCGCGCCAGGAGGCCCAGGCGCGCCCTGGTGGGTGTTGCCCTCCTCGGCCCACCTCTGGTGCCCATCTTCTGGTATATAAGTCATTTTGACCTAGAAAAAACAAGGGGAGGACATTTGGGACGAAGCACCGCCGCCTCGACGCGGAACTTGGGCAGGAGCACTTTTGCCCTCCGGCGGAACGATTCCGCCGGGGGAACTTCCCTCCCAGAGGGGGAAATCACTGTCATCATCATCACCAACAACACTCCCATATTGGGGAGGGTTATCTTCATCAACATCTTCACAGCACCAACTCCTCTCAAACCCTAGTTCATCTCTTGCGTTCAATCCTTGTATCAAAACTATAGATCGGTGCCCGCGGGTGACTAGTAGTGTTGATTACATCTTGTAGTTGATTACTATATGGTTTATTTGGTGGAAGATTATATGATCAGATCCATTATGCTATTCAATACCCCTCTGATCTTGAGCATGTTTATCATTTGTGAGTAGTTACTTTTGTTCTTGAGGTCACGAGAGAAATCATGTTGCAAGTAATCATGTGAACTTGATATGTGTTCGATATTTTGATGGTATGTATGTTGCCATTCTCTTAGTGGTGTCATGTGAACGTTAACTACATGACACTTCACCATATTTGGGCCTAAGTGAATGCATTATGGAGTAGTTATTAGATAGTGGGTTGCGAGAGTGATAGAACCTTAAACCCCATTTTATGCGCTATTCCATAAGGGACCGATTGGATCCAAAAGTTTAATGCTATGGTTAGAATTTATTCTTAATACTTTTCTCGTAGTTGCGGATTCTTGCGAGAGGGTTAATCATAAGTAGGAGGTTTTTTCAAGTAAGAACAGCACCTAAGCACCAGTCCACCCACATATCAAATTATCAAAGTACCGAACATGAATTAAGCCAACATGATGAAAGTGACTAGATGAAATTCCCGTGTACCCTCAAGAACACTTTGCTTATCATAAGAAACCGTTTTGGCCTGTCCTTTGCCTCAAAAGGATTCGGCTACCTTGCTGCACTTTTGTTACTACTATTGTTACTTGCTCGTTACAAATTATCTTGCTACCAAACTACACCGCTACTTACAATTTTAGCACTTGCAAACATTACCTTGCTGAAAACCACTTGTCATTTCCTTCTGCTCCTCATTGGGTTCGACACTCTTACTTATCAAAAATAGCTACAATTGACCCCATACACTTGTGGGTCATCAGTCTCAATGGAGACCAAATGCAAGACAAGTAATAAATAAGCAAATCTACCCAATTAGATATGAACTTTAGATAAAGCAATAGGGAAAGCCTTGGCTGCAACAATAAGTCACTATCGGTCTTTATAAATGGCGTAATGGGTTGACCGATATGCTCAATAACAACTTTATTGCTAACAAGTAAATTATGCTTCTTCATTGGTCTTTCAAAATTACTTATGAGGATTTTTCTAATAGATGCATCAACTATGAAGTTGCGACCAAATCTAAAAATAGGAAAATTACTTGCTAGGCATACCTCTTCAAATATGTTGGGAGAGCATGATGGTGGTGTGACTTGAACAATATCTTGCTCCATCTTTGGATGGCTCCCCAATGCCTTATCATCATCTTTTTCTTGATTCCATGCATCTTTAATTTGAACATCCTTGTCAGGCGAACTTTGTTCGGCTACTTGCTCTTGTTCTTGAGGCTTGTCAATTTCTACGACACAGAACTCATAGGGCAGGAAGTAGGTTCCATTAACATCAAAAAAATCAAGCACCATTGTTTTCCTATGCTTGCCATGCCCTTTCTCAGTGATGCTTGCCTCGTTGGATTTGATGGATTCAGAATATATACTACTTGATTCGGCTTTTTCAACCGAACCACTTACATGTTCCGAATCATCCTTTTTTCATTGATACTACCAATTGGCAATGTTGCTTTTATCTAAGCCAATTATTTTTCTATTTGTTTCTGGCGGCGAGCGACAAAATTGGCTTTAAGTTTTTTTCTCAATTTCAGCCCACTCTGGATATAATTGCCCCCCCCCCCCGGTGCTTTTAGATTCTTTCGGCAATGACACATGGGTGTTCCTGAAACTTTACAATTGTGTAGGGGGTGTATAATATGATGTTGTACTAGGTGAAGGCATATGCGTTGTTGTAGAACCATATTTTTGCTCGCCAGTTCTATCAATTGGCAAATATTCATCTTCCAGCAAAACTCTAGCTCTTATTGCATTATAATCAGGAACTAGCCCCTTATCATGTTCTTCAAAGGAAAAGAGCACTAATCCTCTTATTTTGGGCTAAACTCTTCAATGCAGCCACCACTACCTCATCTTCTACAATTGGGCACAACTACTCCTATAAAATTTACATTTATTCGACTATGACCAGAAAGGTGTGAAGCCGAATTATGAACATCTACAGTGGTGTATGGTGCTAAAAAATTACTGTCATGAGGTGTAGCATATGATGGTTGAGAGCAACTGGCCGAATAGCTAGTAGCAGTATGGACAACTCTCCCATCCATCGGCAAGGTTAGAGTCACATATTCCAAATTAGTTGCCGATGAATAAAAGAGCAAAACACGTTCTTGTACGCTATTGGAAATTTTAACATTAGATGTTTCAAATTGATTAACCAAACCCATCATGTTGTTCATCGGCATATGTATTTGTGGGGTTGCCGATGCATGAGAGTTAGGATACATCTGTTGTATGTTACTAGTATTATAAGAAGTTGAAGCATGTAAATTACTTTGAATCGGCCTATGCACGTAATTAGATGCATTATTGAAAAAACTAGGGCTGGCTGATAGAGTATACTCATTGAACGATCTAGTAACACCATATGAATTATTTGCATCTACAGTAGGGAATTGGGTATTCATATTATCTTTGTAGATTGCAAACCCTAGATGACGATCTCTTCGTAGCAAGAACAGGCCGGAAACCATTCAAAGCTTCATCCCCAGCGGAGTCGCCAAAAAGTGTGTTCACACACGAACACGTCACCGTGTACCCTCGACGTCGGGGGTGATGCACCGCAGCTCACGTCAAAGGAGACCCGACCGGAAGCGTGATACGCAGGCAATCCGGCGGGCGCTTTTCTAGACCCAAAACCCCATACGCCCGGGAGGCACCCCGTCAGGGTGCGTGACGGCTATGGGCTGCCCTAGGTTGACCTAGGCCTTGAGTTTCGCCCCCTACAAGGAAGAAGAACGAACGAAGAACGAGAAGAAGAAGAACTAGGGTTAAGTAGAAGAGATAAAAGATAAAAAGTGGTAGATGATTTGTTCAATTGCGTGTTGTTCAATCGGCTGTCACCTCTTGTCAATATAAGAGGATGATGGACTTCTCGTACAAGAAAAGGACTCCAAATCACATCCAAATCTTTCCAAAATTAACCGAACTCGGATTTAGGTAAGTCTAGAACACTAGTTCGGTTTTTGACTCTCACAAGCCACAAACGACCTCGGATGAAGATGTGACCAACGGAAAATTTAACCATTTCGACGAGATGAACAAATTTCATGTTGAAAGTTTTTTGATTCGAGGCCATCTTCTAGGCCGAATCTCTCACGCAAGACAGCCAAGTGGTGGCACTACCCATCAGACATCATGTCAGGTGGGGCGTGCCATATGTAGCCTCCTGGCAGGGCTGCATTCGAATGACTCTAACTTTTGTATAAAATCACAAATTGAGATTATTTTTATATCAAAATCGACCGATTCGACGAGACAAAGATAATTAGTGTAGAAATGTTTTCCATTTGAGGTCATCTTGGGGGCTTAATCGGCCAAACTGCACTCTGAATATAAGATCTTAGTACTTTGAGCATAGTTTCGGCCTTCGAGATGAAATCGGACGTCGATGACCCAAACTTTAAAGATGTTCATATCAACAATACGTAACTCTTTCATGCAGATCACTTCTTCATTTGAGGGCATCTTAAATAAGTTCTTGACCGTGCCAAAATCTGGTGTCAACAACACTCTTCCAAAATAGTGGGATTAGTATTAACTAAAGTCATGACCTCTCCAAACCCACTTTTATCAAATATTTCATAAGATTGAATATTCTCCAAATATGTGAAATCTGAATTTGACAATCTTCCAAACCCACTTTCAATATTATTGCAAGCACTAATATCAATCTCATATTCATCATGGGGCTTAAATAAATTTTCAATATCATAAGAAGAATCACCCCAATCATGATCATTGCAAGAAGTAGTGGACATAGCAAAACTAGCATCCCCAAGCTTAGGGTTTTGCATATTTTTAGCATAATTGACATCTATAGAATTTATAGTAAATCATTGCAATCATGCTTTTTATTCAAGGGGCTATCATGAATCTCTTCATAAATTTTTTCATCACAATTTTTAGATTCACGAATTTCAAGCAGAACTTTATAAAGATAATCTAGCGCACAAAAACTCACTAGCAATTGGTTATCATAATTGGATCTCTTAAAAAGATTAGCAAGTGGATGAGGATCCATAAAATTTTATCAAGTGAAGAGGCAAGCAAAAAGAAGGCACATCGTAACACAAGCGAACAAAAGATCAAACGGAAGAGGGGCGAAGAAAAGGGCAAATCTTTTCGAAAATCATTTTAGAGGTGGGGGAGAGGAAAACAAGAAGCGGATGGCGAATAATGTAATGCAAGAGAGGAGACTTTATGATGGGTACTTGGTATGGCTTGACTTGACGTAGATCTCCCTGGCAACAGCGCCAGAAGTTCTTCCTGCTACCTCTTGAGCTTGCGTTGGTTTTTCCCTTGAAGAGGAAAGGGTTATGCAGCAAAGTAGAGTAAGTATTTCCCTAATTTTGAGAACTAAGGTATCAATCCAGTAGGATATAACGCATAAGTCACCGAATACCTGCACAAACAATCAACAACTTGCACCCAATGCGATAAAGTGGTTGTCAATCCCTTCACGGTTACTTGCAAAAGTGAGATCTGATAGAGATATATAAATGGTAAAGTAAATATTTTTGGTATTTTTGGTTTATAGATCAGAAAGTAAAAGATTGCAAAATAGTAGATCAGAAACTAGTATGATGGCAAAGAGAACTTATATGATGGAAAAGAGACCCGGGGGTCATAGGTTTCACTAGTGGCTTCTCTCAAGATAGCAAATAATACGGTGGGTGAACAAATTACTGTCGAGCAATTGATAGAAGAGCGCATAATTATGACAATATATAAGGTAATGATCATGAACATAGGCATCACGTCCATCTCAAGTAGACCAAAATGATTCTGCATCTAATACTATTACTCCACACATCGATCGACTCATGCCTGCATCTAGAGTATTAAGTTCATAAAGAACAGAGTAACGCATTAAGTAAGATGACATGATGTAGAGGAATTAACTCAAGCAATATGATGAAAACCCCATCTTTTTATCTTCGATGGCAACAATACAATACGTGCCTTGTTGCCCCTACTGTCACTGGGAAGGGACACCGCAAGATTGACCCCAAAGCTAAGCACTTCTCCATTGCAAGAAAAACCAATCTAGTAGGCCAAACTAAACCGATAATTTTAAGAGACTTGCAAAGATATCAAATCATGCATATAAGAATTCAGAGAAGATTCAAATAATATTCATAGATAATCTGATCATAAATCCAGAATTCATCGAATCTCGACAAACACACCGCAAAAGAATATTACATCGAATAGATCTCCAAGAACATCGAGGAGAACATGGTATTGAGAATCAAAGAGAGAGAAGAATCCATCTACCTACTAGCTATGGACCCGGAGGTCTGTGGTAAACTACTCACGCTTTATCGGAAGGGTAATGGTGTTAATGTAGAAGCCCTCCGTGATCGAATCCCCCTCCGGCGATGGAAAGTATTTTCGTGGCTCTGCCTAGTGTTGGGTGTCGAAAAAGGCCCCTAGATGGGATCTCACGGGTACAGAAGGTTGTGGTGGTGGAAAAGTGTTTTTGTGGCTCTCCCTGGTGGTTTTGGGCCATAACAGTATATATAGGCGAAAGAATTAGGTCAGGAGATCTCTGAGGGGCCCACGAGGTTGGGGGCGCGCCCTCCACCCTCGTGGCTGCCTCTTTGCGTCTCGGACTTCATCTCCAAGTCTCCTGGTTTGCTTCTGGTCCAAGAAAGATCATCGCGAAAGTTTCATTCCATTTGGACTCCGTTCGGTATTCCTTTTCTGCGAGACTCTAAAACAGGCAAAAAACATGAAGTGGCACTCGCTCTAGATTAATAGGTTAGTCCCAAAAATAATATAAAATAGTATATAAATGCATATAAAACATCCAAAACAGAAAATATAATAGCACGGGACAATCAAAAATTATAGATACGTTGGAGACGTATCATGTAGCAAATTACTAAAATTATTATTTAACATTGCCTACTAAATGCCTCTGCATATGTAACACTCCTATCCTCAAATAGAATCATTAAACAAGCAAACATATGCAAACACTACAACAATCTATCTAAATAGAACAGCCTGTAAAGAATGCGAGAGGAATCATACTTCCCTAACTCCAAAAATTCTGAAAAATACCACACTGTAGAAAATTTATTGTTACCCATTCACAAATATTCAGACAATGATAGAAAACTTTCTGTTTTCAAAACAACAACATATAGACTTTGAAAATAAGCATGGTATAGGCTATACTTGACTTTTTTATTCAACTAAAAGACAAAAAACATGTCTCTGAATAACAGCAAGCAAATATAAACAAAATAAAATGACACTCCAAGCAAAACACATATCATGTGGTGAATAAGAATATAGTCTCAAGTAAATTTACCGATAGATGAAGACGAAAGAGGGGATGCCATCCGGGGCATACCCAAGCTTAGTTTTTTTTGTGGGGGGTATTCCTTAAATATTACCTTGGAGTGCCTTGGGCATCCCCAAGCTTAGGTTCTTGCCACACCTTATTCCTTAGTCCATCGAAACTTCACCCAAAACTTGAAAACTTCACAACACAAAACTCAACAGAAAATCTTATGAGATCCTTTAGTATAAGAAAGAAAATCACCACTTAGGTACTATCGTGAACTCATTCTAAATTCATATTGGTGTTATGTCTACTGTATTCCAGCTTCTTCATGGTTCATACCCTCCGATACTACTCATAGATTCATCAAAAGAAGCAAACAACACATAGAAAACAAAATCTGTTTAAAACAGAGTCTGTAGTAATCTAGAAACTTTTCATACCTTTGTAACTCCAAAAATCCTAAAAAATTAGGAAAATGTAGACAATTTGTATATCAATCTTGTGTAAAACATTCATATCAAAATCATGTTCTAGTGAATTTTCAAAATTGCTAGACTGAGAGCAAAAGTTTTTTGTTTTTTTGCACAGAATCAAGTCAACTATCATCCACACTATCATAAAGGCTTTACTTGGCACTATTGAAACAAAAGCTATAAATCATGATTACTACAGTAGCTTAATCATGTGAACACACAAAAACAGTAAATAATGGTGTTGGGTTGTCTCCCAAAAAGCGCTTTTCTTTAATGCCTTTCTAGCTAGGCATGATGATTTCAACGATGCTCATATGAAAGATAAGAATTGAAACACAAAGAGAGCATCATGAAGAATATGACTAGCACATTTAAGTCTAACCCACTTCCTATGCATAGGGATTTTGTGATCAAACAACCTGCCTGCCTGTAGCCTGCGGCGTGGCTCAAGTTGTGGCCCAGTACGGCCCGTCTTCATCAGCACAAGACTCAAGACCCTCGCGAGGGGCCAAGCCTCGCGGGGTGGACGACGCAAGGCTTCCTCAGGAATGGCCTCGCCAGGCAGGCTCGCGAGGAGGCGGAGAGATCAAGGCAGGGTACCTCGCGAGGTGCTCGTGACACAAGCCATGACGATCGGGGCCAGGCGGGCGCTAGGCGGGTGCTGGCCTACGCAGTGTCCTTGTTTCCTCTTTGGTGCAAAGGGGGCAAGCGCAGACGTGGAGTACTGAGGCATCATGCAAACGTTGCCATCTCAGTGCAACGAGACCAAGACCAGCGGAGCGGCAGGATGGAGGTCACCGTGGAGCCCAACACGGCGTCATCGCCAGTGCTTTTGGCAGCCGAAGACCAACTTTAGTCAGGATAACTTGTACTAGATGTTCCCCTTCAAAATGATCGTTGTTGGCACCCTTCCCGCTCAATATTTGGGAAGAGGCCCAGAGCCTCTATAAATAGGACTAGCCACCACAGTAGAGAGGCATCCGATCCATACTTTGGGAAGCCGAGAGAGAGAGAGAGAGAAGCGATCAAACTCAGCCAAGCATTTCATCGCACCAGCTCAAGAACACCTCTCGCGGGGTTGTTCTTCCTTTGTACTGTTCATCATCAGCCCCTGAGGAAATCCACCACCCCACACACTGGAGTATGGTATTACACCACAACGGTGGCCCGAACCAGTATAAATCTCGTGTCCCTTGTGTCGTTCGTCGTTTCTAGCTTAGATCTCACGAGGCGATCAGACGTAGATCGGTAGGGGAGAGATCTTTGTGCGCATCCCAATGTTCGAACCTTAAGGGTCTGCTGAAACCCAACATCTGACATTTGGCACGCCAGGTAGGTGTGCGCCGGAATCTTCTTTCCTCCGTCCTACGTCCCGCAACGCCACCGCCTCCATGTCCGGTGACCCGACGGCCAACTCCGACCGCTGGGCGGCATGGCCTGCCCATGTCGTGCCGCCTGCCCAAGGTGACCTCAACCCTGCACCTCAGGCAGCCCGCGCCCTGCTGAACACTGTGGGACGCGGGCGACGCGGTCAGGCATCCCCTGCCCTCACCCCACGACAAGTACGATCTGCAGCGCGGGCCTCAAGCCACGCTGCAGCCACGGCGCCGCACACCCGGCGGGAGCAGGCAAACATGAAGGTCGTGCTCACGGTGGCGCAAGAGCTGCTGCGGTGCAGGCTGCAAGAAAGCGGCCGCGATGTGCTGCTATAACGCATTGCCGAGCTCCTGGATGCTGCTGCACCAGGGGCTCCCCCGTTCTGCGTCCAGCTCCCACCCCAGGCGCCGGGAGGATCACGAGGCGGGCCGATCCGCGCCCACGCGCCCCCGGGTGCGCCTCAAGGCTTCATCGACACCGGCCCGGCCATCGGTGCTAAGCAGCAGGCTACGCTGCACCGCCCCTAGTGAGTGAGGACATGCCCGTTGCTGCCTTTGGCCCCAGCGGGCCGCCGCCTTGCCGTCCCCAAGTTGGAGCCTCGAGCCGAGCTGCATGGCGGGCGGAGCATCACGGCGAGGCCTTTGGGGTGGTGGCCCCGGAGGCCTACGTGCCCTTCATGGTGGATCGAGGGTATGCGCTGGAGGAAGACCACGGCTCGTTCCTTGGGCCAGGCTAGGAAGAAGAGGCGCCAGAAGCTGAGATCTTTCAGGAGCCTCACGGGAGCCTCGACAACTACCGGGTACCACTAATTCCTCAGGAGCAGGCTTATGCTAACCATGGGTCGCAGGAGGTTCAGGTCACCGCAACAGATGGCTACCCCAGTGCGGCAATCTCCTTCCCCTCAGGAGGAAGGCATTGGGGGCAGCAGGAGGAGGGACGAGAGCCAGGCTCCTCCCCGCAGCGTGCGGAGCAAGGAGTTCTTCAGAGGTAGGCCCTCTGCCGGGGAGGTGCCCCAGGATCTGCCCCCGGCAGAGGACCCGTGGTCGTCGGGGGAACCGCTAGCGTCCCCTTTTCCCCATTGGCGTCATCCTAGTTTCCGGTCGCCGTCGATGGGGTCAAGGGTGGCGCAAGGCGGGGCCCTCATCTGGTGATATGAAGCAAGGCCGGTACTTGTGAAGAAGGCCCAGTGCCTGTGAAGCTCGCCGCCCGTGACACTCTCATGTAATAATGAGTTGGGGCTGTACACGCCCCGGAGTCTCCAGAGAGCCGCCCTCGGGCCTCGGGGGCTCCCGCCCACGCCCAGTGGCAGCACTTAGCTCCGCGCTGGTGAGAAGACTCGAAGACTAGACTAGGTGCCAGATGCGGCCTTTTTCTTTTTATTTCTTTCTCGTGCGAACAAGCTTTCTTGCTCCGGATCTAAGTTGAAGTCGAATTTGTGTTTGCGTATGCGGGAAGGGGTGTTGCGTCTTATTTGCGTGTTTTCTCGTGCTCCTGTTTCCACTCAAAGTTGGGATTCACACTAGCTGCCTCCCTCTCGCGGGCCCCTCGCGAGTAGGACAGGGCCCGGCACCTACGCCCGCCGTCCCGCGGCCGGTGTTCGCTCCAGCCCGGCTCTCGCCGCATGGTTAAATGCGACCCCCATGGGACCTCGAATGTACACCACAAGCCCACTTGAGGCTTGCCAAGGCAAAGGTAAAACCGCAACAACCTATTCATCACGACAATCACGGCGTCATACAGACACTCGTCCGGTGCTAATTTTGACAACATGTAGGCAACGATTTTCTTACATGAGGGGCTTCCCCTCCCCAAAATGCTCTCACGACCTTCAGGGCCACGCCCAAGTCTCTTCCTGCGCAGGGCAAGCAGCGGGAGGAAGCGCAATGTCAATCAGACAGATCGCTCGCCGCATCTACCAGGGCATCCCCGGAGGCGTCGCTGGCACCACCGTCGTCGTCCCCAGCCTCTTCGTCACCATTGTTGGCGCCGTTTCCACCCTCGTTCACCACGATGCCTTCATTGGCGGCAACGATCACCTCGTCTTCGTCAGAAGTGAAGGCCCGGATGAGCGCATCAACGTTGTCCTCCATCCACCGTGCTAGGTCGCCTCGAACGGCCTCGGGCACTGGGGCGATGGCGTCAACAAAGTCGAAGAGGGGATCGAGGTTCTGAAGATGGCTGAAGACGCGGGAAAATGCCCGTGCAAGCAGGCCGCGGCTCCGTTCCTCCACCAGCTGGCGAGACCTCTCAGAGCGGTTCTCCAGATGCGTCACCACATTAGTGAAGAACTGGAGGTTGCCGGCGTAGTTGGTCACATGCGGCTCCTCGGCGGCGGCCTCGCAGATGTTGCCCAAGGCCATGTTGGCCCTTTCCCTAAGCGTTCGGAGCATGGGGCCGTGCATGTGCTCCAACGTCTGCCGCTGACGGATCTCGTCCGCATTCCGCTCCGTGACGGCCTCGGCATCATCAACCCGTCGTTGAAGAAGAAGCAGCTCGGTGCGGGAGGAGCCCAGCTCGGCCTGTGCCGAGCTTAGCGCGGCAGCGGTGGCCTCAGCTCTTTGTGTGGCTTCAGTCAACCTGGTCCTGAGGGCAGCAGTCCTGCCCATGGTCTCAGCCCTGATCAACTCCAGCCGCTCTTCGTACTCGCGCTCAAGGCCAGCGCAAGCCTTCGCCACCCGATGGTCGATCTCCTCCTGGATCCGGGCCTCCCGCGTGCAGACATCGTCCTCCGCCTGGGCAACCTGGCGCTCCCTTGTCTCCAACCGCTCCAGATCGAGGTTGCGCTCGGCAGTCTCCAGCGTCAGCGCTTCCTCACGCCTCCGGAGCTCCTCCTCTTCAGCGGGACCTCCCTTCAGCAGTGCGAGGGCGGATCGGTGCAGCTCCACCTGCTGCTCCAGGGAGTTGCACCAGTCCTGGAGCTCCCACGCGCGCTCCTCCGCAGCTTCGCGTTGCTTGTTAGCCTCCTGAGCTTCTTCAAGGGCCCGGGCACAGGCCTCCCGAGAGGCCGCCAAGGACACTTCGGCCTTGGCATTCTCGAGGTCACGCTAGTGGCGCGCGAGACCAACAGCCGCCTTCATCTTGCACCGCTCCTCAACCAGCCTCAAGCCTTCAGCCTCGAGACGCGCGTCTTCAACCGGCAGCTCTGCGCCGAGCTGGCCCACTGCATCGACTACCCTTTGGAGGAACTCTTGGCGGAGAACTCTGCGCTCCCGCGCATGCCCAAGCACGTCGTCAACACCATCCTCTACCGTCGACGCCGGCGGAGGGCCTCGGGACGATTCGCCCCCTCTCAGGAGGGGGCTGGGGGCTGGTGCCCCTGCAATCACCGGGCGGTCACCGCGAGAGACCCGGCCTGGCGTCAATCTACCTCCCGCGAGGGACCCAAAGATCGACTTCAGCCACTCGCCGCTGATGATCAATGAAGGAGCTCTGGGCAAGCTAGACGTGCCCAGGGAGGGCTCACGAGGGAAGAGCGGCGCGACGACAGGATCAAGACGCGCCGAAGGACGACCTGCCTCTCCAGCCAAACTTGCACCCGAGGCGGCGCGCGAACCCGAGGCAATTGAGGTTGGTGACGGAGGAGGAGCCTGAGGGAGTGGCTCTTCAGCTGGCTCCGCGGGCTTGTCAGAGGGAATCCTGAAAGGCCACGGTCAGCAAAAGAGGGGCAGACAAGGAACCATGAGAAGGAGAGACTTACTCGTCCATGGCGAAGTACTTCTTGTGCTTCAATGGGCGGTGCGGGCGCTCATCACCACCAGAAGCCTCTTTCCTCTTGCGAAGGGCCTCGAAGTCTATGCGGAACCGTCCCAAGCTCGCGACGTGAGGGCTGGTGCGCGGCATAGGAGCCGAAGCATCAGGCTGGCCTGCATCAGGAGCACCAGCCAGAGGGGAGCAATCAGACACCACCTCTCGGTGGCTTGACGGGGTCTCGGGAGCGGCAGGCCGCGTTCCCTCATCAGCCACCGCCTCGCGAGGGGTACCATCAGCTCCGGAGGAGGGCACCTCAGGAGCCCCATGCGACATCAGCACCTCGACACCAGGCCCCTCAGCTCCCGCAAATCCTTGCCTCCCTGCAACGACTCCCGAGGCGAGGTCAGCGCGGGCAACCGGGGGAAGGACCACGGCAACCGGATTCTCACGAGGTCCCACAAGGTTGGCTGGGCGCAGCCCCCATTCGTCGAAGCGACGCATCTGCCTCGCGAAGTCGTCCCTGTTTCTGCAAAGATACAGCAGGGCGCCCCCATGGCCAACGCTGCCGGGAGAGGGGTCGCCCGTCAGGACCAACAACACCTTCTTCAACATCTCTGGCACGAGATCCCCTTCCTGGAGCCTCATGCGGTCCTGGCGACCAATGTAAGTCCACATCGAGCGGGAATGGCGCTGGAGAGGAGCGACGCGACGCCGGAGGAACTCCTTCACCACCTTGGGCGTCGTCACCTCGAGCTCCCTCAACCTCATGAAGCGACTCCAGACGAAGGCAAGTTGGGGGCTCGTGAGTTCTTCGTGATCCCAACCAGGGTTGGGAATAGCAGGCAGTGTTGGGTGCGCGAGCAGGGGGCTAGGCACCCCAACATCCACATACAGCCACCGCTCCCGGAACCCGCTCCCGGAAGGTGGGAGGCTGAAATCGATCCCTGAAGTGGCCGTCTCCGGCACGGCCTGGAAGCTCACGCACCGCAAACACTGGGAGGGGTCGGACAGGCGCAGCGAGAAGAAGTGGCGCAGAAGGGCAACAGAAGGAGGAATCCCCACCATGGCCTCGCAAACGAAGGCGAAGACAGCAAGCAGAGCAATGGATTGGGGGCCAAGGTGCATCATGTGGATCTGGTAATGGGAGAGCACCGCATTGAAGAAGGCGGAGAAGGGGGGAACCAGGCCAGCCCACAAGGCATCGGCGAAGAATCAGACCTCCGTGACAACCCTGTCGAAAGAGGCGTGGGACGCGGGCCAGACCGTCGTCTTCCCGCACTCATTGAAGCTGGAGGCAAGCGCAGAGCAGACCTTCTCCAGGGCCTCCAGATTGAGTATGAGCGATTTGTCCACGGTGGGAGCAACCGCCGGGGGTGTGCTGGTCGAGGGCACGGGTTTCTTCCCCTTGTCATTTTTCGTCGGCGCCATGGCAATGAGATGGGGAGGAGCTTGAGACGGATTGGAGGAAAAAGTAGAGGCTCGAGGAGGAAGGAGGGACAAGAAGTGAGGCTGCGAAGGGAGGATAACTGTGTACAAATCTCGGGGCCGCCTAGCCAGGCGCATAATGAAGGAGCGTGGGGAAGCGGAGATGCCCACGTCCAATCAACCGCCATGCGGCGCCCAAGGCTGCAGGCTGATGGGGCCCGCGGCGCTCTGCACCTGCCCCTTCAATTATCCGCTAAGCCAAGTTCAAGCACGCCTTGGGCCCGGGGGCTACTGTCGGCGTTCTAGAAACGGGGGTTCCCAGACTTGCCTGCTTGCATCCTGCGGCGTGACTCAAGTGGTGGCCTAGTACGGCACGTCTTCATTAGCACAAGACTCAAGGCCCTCGCGAGGGGCCAAGCCTTGCGGGGCGGACGATGCAAGGCTTCCTTAGGAACGGCCTTGCCTGGCAGGCTCGCGAGGAGGCGGAGAGATCAAGGCAGGGTACCTCGCGAGGTGCTCGTGATGCAAGCCATGACGATCAGGGCCAGACAGGCGCCAGGTGGGCGCCGGCCTGTGCAGTGTCCTTGTTTCCTCTTTGATGCAAAGGGGACAAGCGCAAACATGGAGTACCGAGGCATCAGGCAAAGGTTGCCATTTCAGTGCAACGAGACCAAGACCACCGGAGCGGCAGGATGGAGGTCACCGTAGAGCCCAAGACAGCATCATCGCCAGTGCTTTTGGCAGCCGAAGACCAACTTTAGTCAGGATAACTTGTACTAGATGTTCCCCTTCAAAATGGCCGTTGTTGGCGCCCTTCCCGCTCAATATTTGGGAAGAGGCCCAGGGCCTCTATAAATAGAACTAGCCACCACAGTAGAGAGGCATCGGATCCATACTTTTGGAAGCCGAGAGAGAGAGAGAAGCGATCGAACTCACCCAAGCAGTTCATTGCACCAGCTCAAGAACACCTCTCGCGGGGCTGTTCTTCCTTTGTACTGTTCATCATCAGCCCCCGAGGCAATCCACCACACCACACACTGGAGTAGGGTATTACACCACAACGGTGGCCCGAACCAGTATAAATCTCGTGTCCCTTGTGTCGTTCGTCGTTTCCAGCTTAGATCTCACGAGGCGATCAGACATAGATCGGTAGGGGAGAGATCTTCGTGCGCACCCCAGTGTTCGAACCTTAAGGGTCTGCTGGAACCCAACATTCGACATTATGGGAGCAAGAATCAACTAGCAAGGAAGGCAAAACAAGCATAACTTCAAAACTTTCAACACATGGAGAGGAAACTTGATATTAATGCAATATGTAAAAGCATATGTTACCCTCTCATAGTAATTTTCAGTAGAATCATGAAGAATTCAACAATATAACCATCACATAAAGCATTCTTTTCATGAGCCACAAGCATAGAAATTTTATTACTCTCCACATAAGCAAATTTCTTCTCATGAATAGTAGCGGGAGCAAAGTCAACAAATTAACTATATGTGAGGCATAATCCAATTGAAAATTAAAATCATGATGACGAGTTTCATGATTATCATTATTATTTATAGCATACATGTCATCAGAATAATCATCATAGATAGCAACTTTATTCTCATAATCAATTGAAACCTCTTCCGAAATAGTGGATTCATCACTAAATACAGTCATGACCACTCCAAATCCACTTTCATATTATAACAATAAGATTCAACACCCTCCAAACTAGTGGGATCATTACTTCCTAAAGTTGACACTCTTCCAAACCCACTTTCATCAAAATATTCATCATAGATAGGAGACATGCTTTCATCATAATAAATTTGCTCATCAGAACTTGGGGGACAAAAAATATCATCTTCATCAAACATAGCATCCCCAAGCTTGTGGCTTTGCATATCATTAGCATCATGGATATTCAAGGAATTCATACTAACAACATTGCAATCATGCTCATCATACAAAGATTTTATGCCAAACATTTTATAGACTTCTTCTAACACTTGAGCACAATTTTCCTTTCCATTATTTTCACGAAAGATATTAAAAAGATGAAGCATATGAGGCACCCTCATTTCCATTTTTTTGTTTTCTTTTATAGACTAAACTAGTGATAAAACAAGAAACCAAAAGATTCAATTGCAAGATCTAAAGATATACCTTCAAGCACTCACCTCCCCGACAATGGCGCCAGAAAAGAGCTTGATGTCTACTACGCAACGTTCTTCTTGTAGACTCATGTTGGGCCTCCAAGCACAAAGTTTTGTACGACAGTAGAAAATTTCCCTCCAGTGCATGACCTAAGGTTTATCAATCTGTGGGATGCATGGGATGAAGATGGTCTCTCTCAAACAACCCTACAACCAAATAACAAAGAGTCTCTTGTGTCCCCAACACACCCAATACAATGGTAAATTGTATAGGTGCACTAGTTCGGCGAAGAGATGGTGATACAAGTGCAATATGGATAGTAGATATAGGTTTTTGTAATCTGAAAATATAAAAACAGCAAGGTAACTAGTAACAAAGGTGAGCAAAATGGTATTGCAATGCTTAGAAACAAGGCCTAGGGTTCATACTTTCACTAGTGCAAGTTCTCTCAACAATGATAACATAATTGGATCATATAACAATCCCTCAACGTGCAACAAAGAATCACTCCAAAGTCACTAATAGCAGAGAACAAATGAAGAGATTATTGTAGGGTACGAAACCACCTCAAAGTCATTCTTTCTGATCGATCTGTTGGCTATTCCTATAAGTGTCACAAACAACCCTAGAGTTCATACTAACAAAACACCTTAAGACACACATCAACCAAAACCCTAATGTCACCTAGATACTCCAATGTCACCACAAGTATCCACGGGTCTGATTATACGATATGCATCACACAATCTCAGATTCACCTATTCAAACCAACACAAATAACTTCAAAGAGTGCCCCAAGGTTTCTACCGGAGAGTCAAGACGAAAACGTGTGCCAACCCCTATGCATAAGTTCACAAGGTCACAGAACCCACAAGTTGATCACCAAAACATACATCAAGTGGATCATGTGAATATCCCATTGTCAACACAGATAAGCACATGCAAGACATACATCAAGTGTTCTCAAATCCTTAAAGACTCAATCCGATAAGATAACTTCAAAGGGAAAAGTCAATCCATTACAAGAAGGTAGAGAGGGAGAAACATAATAAGATCCAACTATAATAGCAAAGCTCGCGGTACATCAAGGTCGTGCCAAATCAAGAACACGAGAGAGAGAGAGAGAGAGATCAAACACAAAGCTACCGGTACATAACCTCAGCCCCGAGAGTGAACTACTCCCTCCTCGTCATGGAGAGCACCGGGATGATGAAGATGGCCACCGGTGATGGTTTCCCCCTCCGGGAGGGTGCCGGAACGGGCTCTCGATTGGTTTTTTGTGGCTACACAGGCTTGCGGTGGCGGAACTCCCGATCTAGGTTTATTTCTGGGGGTTTCTGTATTTATAGGAATTTTCGGCGTCGAGAACAAGTCAGGTGGGGTCCACGAGGCGACGACGAGACAGGGGGGCATGCCCTAGGGGGCACGCCCTCCACCCTTGTGGACGCATCATGGCTCTTCTGGCCCAACTCTTTTGCTCCGGGGGCTTCTTCTGGTGCATAAAAAATCACCGTAAAATTTCATGTCATTTGGACTCCGTTTGGTATTCCTTTTCTGTAAAACTCAAAAACAAGGAAAAACTTAAACTCGCACTGGGCTCTAGGTTAATAGGTTAGTCCCAAAAATCATATAGAATAGCATATAAATGCATATAAAACATCCAAGATGGATAATATAATAGCATGGAACAATCAAAAATTATAGATACGTTGGAGACATATCAATCACCATCGCCGGAGGGAATCCTGACGTCACGCTGCCTTCACCAATGAGGAATTCAATGCATTTAATTCGGTGGACCCGTACCTTGGAGTGGCCCGAATAGGGCTTGAAGGGATTGCCAGTCTTTTTCCCACTGAAGTGCAGGTGCGAGATTTAAATAGCTCAAGAGCGGATCACAATCCCTAACCTAGTAGCCCCCAGGCCTTAATTTGGGTAGGACGGCCGAGTTAAAGATCTGTATTATCTTGATTTTGTAGGCTACGAGGGAACATAATAACAAGTTATCTGAAGACCTTGAGCTGATCCGGACACAACTGGTCAATACTAAAGCCGAATTGGGCGTGGCTAAGAAAGCTACCAGCAAAATTTCTGGTAAGTGGAAAAGCTTTAGAATGCTTAAAAAGTTGTATGGCATTTTCTGTATGTTAACACCATGCTCTACCCGTAGCCACCGAATCCGTACACTACAGGAATCAGCTACTTTGCCGTCTACCACGGCGGACGGCAAAGGCATGAACGGCGGACCGCAAAGGCATTTGCCGTCAGCCGCGGACGGCAAAAGGCTCCGGCAAAGTACGCTACGGTAAACAGCTACTTTGACGTCTGCTTCCTGGCGGCTGACGGCAAAGGCCCTTTGCCGTCTGCGGCGGATGGCAAAGAGAGCGGACGGCAATAATTGCGCTGTCAGTCCGTTAAGTGGCTAACGGCAGGCCTTTGCCGTCCGCCGCTGACGGCAAAATTTCTAGTGTCTTTGCCGTCCGCCGTATGATGTCATCTACACGTCACTACATGGCAGGTTCTTTGCCGTCTGCCACTGATGGCAAAGTGCAGGTTCTTTGCCGTCCGCCACTGATGGCAAAGTCTTTGTCGTCTGCCACTGTAGGCAAACTGACCAAATGGGTCAGCTCCCAGGAAGCACAGCTAGATGCCACGTGTCTTCTTTGCCGTCCGCGGCAGACGGCAAAGAGCCCGTTGCCGTCGGTGGCAGACGGCAAAGAGCCTGCATATTGGCTCTTTTATCTGTTTTTTATTAAATCCAACAATTTTCATCACAAATATATATGACATATATAGATATATTTCAAAAGGCCATTACAGAGCAAACATATAAGATATCCAACACATAACTTCATCATCCAACCATATATATTACATGCATAGTTCCATCATACATAACAAGTTCAACATAGAGGCATCCAACCATATATATTACAACAGTTTCATCCAACGATACATGCATAGTTCAACGATACAAAAGAAACAGAGAAAGGGATAAGGAGCACTCCATCTATGCAAGCTTTCGTCAAGTGAATGAAATCTGCAAAATGAAAAATAAGAAAGTTAGAACAAGAAGAGTAGAACAAGAAGAAGAGTAGAACAAGAAGAAGACTAGAACAAGAAGAGTAGAACAAGAAGAAGACTAGAACAAGAAGAGTATATCATTTATGAGCTAACTTACGTGAAATGGATCATATATGAGCTAACTAAGTTGAAATGGGTCGTTTATGAGCTAGCTAAGGTGAAATGGATCATTTATGAGCTAACTTAGTTGAAATGGGTCGTTTATGAGCTAACTAAGGTCAAATGGATCGTTTTTGAGGTAACTAAGGTGAAATGGATCGTTTTTTAGCTAACTTAGGTGAAATGGATCATTTATGAGCTAACTTAGTTGAAATGGATCGTTTTTGAGCTAACTTAGGTGAAATGGATCATTTATGAGCTAATTTAGTTGAAATGGATCTTTTTGAGCTAACTTAGGTGAAATGGATCATTTAAGAGCTAATTTAGGTGAAATGGATCGTTTTTTAGCTAACTTGGTGAAATGGATCGTTTATGAGCTAAATTAGTTGAAATGGATCGTTTATGAGATAACCTAGGTAAGATGGGTCATTTTGGAGTTAACCTAGGTGAAATGGGTCATTTTAAAGCTAACGTAGGTAAAATGGATCATTTAGGAGCTAATCTAGGTAAAATGGGTCATTTTTGAGCTAACTTGGATGAACTGGATCATTTATAAGCTAACCTAGGTAAAATGGGTCATTTTAGAGCTAACTTAGGTAAAATGGATCGTCTATGAGCTAACTAAGCTAATTATGCAATTTTTGACATAAGTAAGCTAAGTACAGATCGTTTTAGAGCTAACTTAGGTAAAATGGATGGTTTTGGAGGTCAGTAAGCTTATTAAGTCATTTTGGAGGAGAAGAAGCTAAGTCTAGGTCATTATGGTAAGCATTGGAGGAAATAAAGCTAAGTCTAGGTCTTTATGCATGTGTTAAGCAAAACACTAGATAAACTTACCAAGATCCAGGAGGTGTAGGAGCGGGGTGGCTCGTGTCGGTAGCTGGAGAAGGATCGTGCGATGCTTGTCTGGAGTTACGCTGCACCAAAGATCATTTCCAATGTCTTGTTAGCATGATGACACTCAAATGTTAAGACTAGCAAGTAATGTCCATTCAAATAAAACTCACCGTGGTCCCAGGAGCAATCACTGGCATCGGCGGAGCGGTCTGACCTGTCTTCTCGCACACAGACTGCACATTTGGTTTTGACGACTCAGTCATACTAGTTAGTAATGAGACAAACACTACATGAATGTTTTGGCTAATCTGCAGAAGAAACTTACCACAAGGAGCTCGTACATGGCCCTTGCCTGCATGTCATTCCGTGCCCTCTCCTCCTCCATCATCTTTGTCGTCCTCTCCTCCAACTCCCGCTGCCTCTCCGCCGCCTCCGCCAGAAGTTTCTCCGTTCTATCTCTCTCACTCTGTATAGCAGCCTGCAACACCACTCACATGACCATTTGTAATCATTGATGGAAGCGCACACAATGTAATGGAGAAAGATAACTGAGTACGTATCACTAACCTTGATGGCGAGTTGCACTGGCCGTTCACGAGGCCTTATCTCAGGAGCGGAGCTCGACTGGCGCGCCTTGATCTCCGGGAGAGTGCTAGGACAACGGATAAGTCCATCTCCAATGGCTATGGAGCCATGGGACCTCCCGCCACCAGATATCATCAACAGCTCTGGATCAATGGGACCCTGGCTCGGGTTAAAGTCCTCCCCTTTCCTCGCCTTCCCCTCATCTCTATATCTCACGAGCTTGTTGTGGGAGGAGATGTTGGTGAAGTTGTTTGCATCATCGAGGTCAGACTGAGAGAAAGCCTTGACTTTCTTGAAAGAGGCAGTGTGGGCCATGGCATACAGGTCGTACACCTCTGGCACCTTATCCGCCTTATTGTAGCGTGCCTGAAAGAGAGAAACAATGAAAATTAGTAATTAAAGGGCTCAAGCTAGCATGATGAATGAATTGCATGAATCATGAAGCAAACCACATACCCAGTTGCGCCCGAACTGATATAAGTTGGAGCTGCCTTGATGGTGTGGCACACCTTCCATTTGGGCACGTTTGTCCTTGGCCTCGTTGTGGAGGGCTAGCCATTGTTTTGAGCACCACTCATCGACCAACACCTCCCAACAATCCATCCGATCCGCACACCATCTCGGAGGCGCCTAAGTTAGCAAATAGAAACTTGAGCGCTACGGCTAAGAATTACTAAATGAAGGAACTTAAGTAGAGAAGGCCTTAAGAATTACCTTCATGTACTGCTCCTTACTCAGGAACTTATCGCGGCACGCCGGCTTGGTCTTCTTGATACCACGCAAGGCGTAGTAGTCTCGAACAGCCTGCACCCGAGCCTCGTGCCGTAAGTTCTGGAGTAGGCGCTTGCAGACGTTCTCGATAACATGTGCCGCGTCCTCCTCGTATCCCTCCTCACACCTGTAGAATGTCTGCAATCAAATGAGACAATATTGATTAGTACAATTAATAACTAGCTAGTTGAAGATTTTTAAATGTGTAAAGGAGAAATTACCCAGAACTTTCTGATCACCATGTCTGCCCTCGTGTCGCACACGACACCGTCGATAATCTCATCCGGCGGGGCCGGGGCAGCCACGTAGTGCTCCCAGCTCAATCCAAGCTCTGGAAGCCGACCCTCACCAGGCAACGTGACAAACCCCGGGAAGTTTTGCCGGCAAAGAACTCCAAGGACGGAGTTGGGCCGGCGGACACTATGATGGTGGTCCCAACCCCTGCAGCATGACAAGGCCAACGCATTAGTTATTTGAAAAAACATGAATGCACAAGGTACAAAAATATTAAATGCACTTACGTACCTCTCCCCATCAGGGAAAATCAACCACCTCTGCTCGCGGGTCACCGGCACGGACGGGAGCCGTGTAGCACCACGCTGGTAGACGGTGCCCCCCTCCTCCTCAAGATCAGTCGGCTCCCCGCCATCATCAGCATGGCCACTCGGCTCCTCGGGCTGATCCGGCCAGGTACCCCATCCGGACGTGTGCTCCTCCGGGGTCACGTGGGCCGAACTCTCGTGGGCCGAAGGCCAGTCGACCCGAGGCTCGTGGGCCCAAGACCCGTGGACCGGAGGCTCGTGGACCGGAGTCCGTGTAGCCTCCTCCTCGGACGAGTCCACCCTAGCAGTCACGTGCTCGGGTGAAACAGCTGGGGGTGGCGGCGAGGAAGGCGCCGTAGCAGTCACCCTACCTCCTCTCCCACGACCACGTGCCCCACCTCCTCTCTTCCTACCTCGTCCCCTGCTGGGCACCGCGGTCGACGAAGAAGGGCCCGGCGGTGTGGCCATACTGTCCAGCAACGCTCGGCGGAGAGGTGCGTCTGGAATGGAAGACCTCAGACCACGCTCCCGACCAGCGCCCACCATCTTTCAACACCTGCCATGACAAACAGTAAACGAAATTAGTACAACATAAAAAAAGACCGACATGAATAATAATATGTGTATCACTTAAGTGTATCATCATCAAACCTCGCAGCGATGAAACAACTGCACATTTAAAACTACACGATCAACACAATTATATATGATGTTTTTCATAACAAAATCGAAAAATATATGACCTAACTAATAATTCACAAATATATGACCCCGTCGGCCTCTGGAAGGCCAAAGAACACCTTTTCGGGAGGTGTCGGTGGTCGGGGTGTCCTGTCGGTGTCGGGGTGCCGTGTCGGGGTCGGGGTGCTGTTTCGGGGTCGGGGGGTCGGGGTGTCGTGTCGATGTCGGGGTAGTGCCGTGTCGGTGTCGGGGTGTTGTTTCGGGGTCGGGGTGTGGTGTCGGGGTCAGGGTGTCGGGTCAGGCTCGGGGTCGGGGTGTCGGGTCAGGCTCGGGGGGTCGGGGTGTCGGGGTCGGGGTCGGGGTCGGGGTCTCGGGGTCGGGGTGTCGTGTCGGGGTGCCGGGTCGGGGTCTGGGTACCGTGTCGGGTCGAGGTCGGGGTGTCGGGGTCGGGGTTAGGGTCGGGGTGTCGGGGTCGGGGTCTCGGGGTCGGGGTCGGGGTCTCGGGGTCGGGGTGTCGTGTCGGGGTGCCGGGTACCGTGTCGGGTCGGGTTTTTTCCTTTTCTTCTTCTTCCTCCTTTTCCTTTTCTTCCTTTTTTTCCTTCTTCTTCTTCTTCTTCTTCTTCTTCCTCCTTTCCTTTTTCCTCTTCTTCTTCTCCTCCTCTCCTCTTTTTTCTTCTTCTTCTTCCTCTTCTTCTTTTTTCTTCTCCTCCTCCTCTTCTTCTTCTTCCTTTCCTTTTTCCTCTTCTTCTTCTCCTCCTCTCCTCTTTTTCTCTTCTTCTTCTTCTTCTTTCCTCAAACTAAACTAAACCTAAAACTAAACCTAAAACTAAAACTAAATCTAAACTAAACATAAACCTAAAACTAATAAAACAGAAAAAAAGGAAAAAACTAAATCTAAACCTAAAACTAAACCTAAAACTAAAACTAAATCTAAACTAAAACTAAAAAGAAAAAAACTGAAAAAAAACAGAAAAAAAGGAGGGGGGCTCACCTGGGGCAGGGCCGGTGGAGGAGGGGGCGGGGCGGTGGAGGAGGCCCCCGGTGGAGGAGCTGGCCGGGGCACGGGGGCGGCCTGGGGCGGCGGGGGGCCGGGCCCGGGGCGGTGGGGCGCGGGGCGGCGGGGGGCCGGGCGACGGGGCGGGGGGGCGGCGGGGGGCCTGGTCGGTGGGGCAACGGGGCGGCGGGGGCGACGGGGGCGACGGGGCGGGGGGGCGACAGGTGGTGGGGCGACGGCGCCGGGCGGCAGTAGCGACGGGGCGAGGGGCCGGTGGGGCGGCGGGTGGTGGGGCGACCGGGCGGCGGTGAGTGGTGGGGGCGGCGGCGCGCGGCGGCGGCGGTGGGGTGGGAAGTGGTGGCGGGGCGCGTCAGCGAGGAGATAACAGAGAGTAACGGGCGGGGGGGGTACGGGCCGTTAGGTAGTGTCCTCTTTGTCGTCCGCCTATCTTTGTCGTCCGCCCTTTTGCCTCTTTGTCGTGTGCTGGCAGACGGCAAAGAGGTGTGCCGTTAAGTTTTTTCCAAACGGGCGGGGGGTGGGGGCCACCTCTCTCTTTGCCGTCTGCCAGCGGACGGCAAAGATTTTTTGCCGTCTGCCAGCAGACGGCAAAGAGCCCGCGGACGGCAAAGAGCTTCTTTGCCGTCTGCCATTTCTTTGCCGTCTGCTTTTGGGTAGTTGATGACAAAGAGTTTCTTTGCCGTCCGCTAGCTGACGGCAAAGAGTTGGCAGATGGCAAAGTAGCTGATTCCAGTAGTGGTAAGCCAATTGCGGAAGGAACTGGAGGCTGGCAAAAGAGTGCTGACACGAAGTCATGAGGAGAAGAATAAGCTCAAGGTGGAAAATCGGCGGAAAACCGAAGAAATTGAGAGTTTAAAATATCAGTTGGTGCAAGCCTTGGAAGAGCAGATGCTAAAATGTGGCATATTCGGTAGGTAACGAATTCAATATTACATGTATGTTGATGATCACACTATTTTGAGAAAACATGATGCCCCTGTTTGCTAGATCTCCTAACAGGACGGACGGAAGAGGAGGTCGGTTCCTTTAGTGGGAACCTTTTGAAGGAGCTGACCAAAACACAGGAGAGGGCCCGGAAGGCCATGAAAAAGCATGGTTAAGGCATTATGGCCGCTGGAAGTACCGCCAGAGAGCATGGGGGAGCTGGCTAGTGATACGTCTCCAACGTATCTATAATTTATGAAGTATTCATGATGTTATATTATCATTCTTGGATGTTTTACAATCATTTTATAGCAACTTTATATCATTTTTTGGGACTAACCTATTTGACCCAGTGCCCAGTGCCAATTTTTGTTTTTTGCTTGTTTTTACATCGCAGGAAATCAATATCAAACGGAGTCCAAATGCCGCGAAACTTTTTATGGATTTTTTATGGACCAGAAGACATCCAATGGGCCAGAGCAGCACCTGGGGGTGCCTCGAGGGGCCCATCATCCCGGTGGGTTGTGCACACATCGGTGGCCTCCCACACCCCCTCTTCGCCCTATAAATCGTCAAATATTCCAAAAACCCTCGCGGAGACCCTAGATCAGAAGTTCCACCACCAATCTAGACCCCGTTTTGGCACCCTGCCAGAGGGGGGATCACCACCAATGGCCATGTTCATCACCCCGACGGCCACCATGATGAGGAGGGAGTAGTCCATTCTCGGGGCTGAGGGTTTGTACTAGTAGCTATGTGTTTAATCTCTCTCTCTCTCTCTCTCTCTCTCTCTCTCTCTCGTGATCTTGAAATATCACGATCTTGATATATCATGGTCTTTGTTAACATAGATGGATCATATGATGTTTCTACCCACTCTACTCTTCCTGTGATGAATTGAATCTTTACCCTTTGAAGTTTTGTCTTGTCGGAATGAATGTTCAGATTTGAGAACACACGATGTATGTCTTGCGGTAAGAATACTTGAGGTGGCAATGGGGTATCATATTGATTCACTTGATGTATGTTAGGACACTCAACTTGCGGATTCACAAGGTGACATTGGGGTAATCTATGCATAGGGGTTGATGCACGTTTTTATTATCTTTTCTCTGATAGAAACTTTGGGGTCTCCTTGTAGTTCATTGTGTGGATTGAATATTATGATCATGAAGTTGTTTGATGCATATCGTAGAATTAACTCACGGATACTTCTGTTTACATTGGAGTATCTAGGTGACATTAGAGTTGGTTGATGTGTGTCATAGGTGTTATTTAGTACAAACTCTTTGTTAGATTGATCGGAAAGAATAGCTTCGCGTTATTTTAGTATGAACTCTAGGATAGATTGATCGGAAAGAATAGCTTTGAGGTGGTTTCGTACCCTACAAACAATTTCTATCTTTTGTTCTCCGCTAATAGGAACTCGGGAGTGATTCTTTATTGCACTTTGAGGGATAATCATATGATTAGCATTGTTTAGAGATTGCACTAGTGAAAGTACAGACCCTAGGCCTCATTTTCAAGCATTGCAATACCGTTCGTGCTCACTTTTATCGATTGCTACCTTGCTGTTTTTATTTATTCAGATGATAAACATATATTTCTACCACCCATGTTACACTTTTATCACCATTTCTTTGCCGAACTAGTGCACCTATACAATTTGCCATTGTATTGGGTGTGTTGGGGACACAAGAGATTTCTTGTATTTGGTTGCAGGGTTGTTTGAGAGAGACTATCTTCATCCTATGCCTCCCACGGATTGATAAACCTTAGGCCATCCACTTGAGGGAAAATTGCTATTGTCCTACAGAACTCTGCGCTTGGAGGCCCAACACTAGTCTACAAGAATAAAGTTGCGTAGTAGACATCAGCTAGCCGCTTTAAGGGGGCGAGGCGGCGCTTTGAATTATGGAAGAAATCAGCCTGCCGGGAAGGAGCACGCGAGGCATGGGCAATGGTGAAGACCCGGTTTACCAAACTCGATCCTGAACATATGGCTTGAGTTGGACCCGTGGGGCTGGATGGGCGGGAAATACCTCTTAGTTTAATATGTGACCAAGTAATGTCTGCTGTGCGGTACTCTCAATGAGACTGTGCCTTGGATAGTTTGATAGATATCATTGACAAAGAGTAGGCTGTGTGATTCTATGTATCCATGTACTTTACACCGCGCCAACTTGATCTGCAGAAAAAACGTTATCTTAACCGGCCATCGGCTTCTGCCTCCCCGACCAGTGATTGGGGAGTGTTCCGTACTATGTTCCCTGGCGAACAAGGAATACTTTCGGTAACCAAGCAATCCATCCATTTGGTGCGAATAGACAAAACATGTGTTACAAGTTCTGTTATATTACTTATAAACATAAGAAACATCTTCCAAAGAAAATAGTTCCTCCAAGCGTTCCTTTCTTTGGGTATGGTACGTTGACCATAGACCGTGAGTCCGGATGCCGGTGACACACGGATGTCCATGGTTTTTAGGAGCCAAGAATAGTGGGCTGGTGGTTAGCGCCTATTTATTTTCACTTCCCTTGAGGCCGACCCATTATTTTCTGTAAGAATGCTAGCTTTCGGCTTCACCCATCCGAGGTACGTATCCGGATTACCTGGGCATAACAATCGCAGAGGTGCTCTAGCCGAACAATCGGAAACATAGGGGTAAACACATGAGCCAGGCAACCCAGCTTGGCAAATGACTTAAGTCAAATAGGTGCATGTAATGGCTTGAAAAGGTATGCGAAGGACATTAATTCAAACAACATAAACGAGGTTGTGAGAAGAATATTGTAATTGGCCGCTTTAAACGAAGCCCCGAGGTAAAGCTGGGTAGTACATCCGAAGATGTGTACAGTGGTTGTTGGGATCTACGGTAGGGTGCGTCGACTGCAATTAAAAAATTTCCAATGCGGAGAACAACCAGGAACATGTGAAAGCACAAGTGCTCCCTGGGTGATTTTATTAATTAATGTCAACATATCTCTTGTTGGACTAATACTTTTACCTAGTATATTTCAGATAAGTTCAACAATGGAGTGGCATGGACTAGAGGATGTGGAACCCCTTCAAGATTCTAAGGACAAAGGATTGGCTCAAGCTCAAAGCACAAGACTCTACATTTTACTTTTAGTGATCCAAGATCACATTGAGTCCATAGGAAAGCCAATACTATTAAGAGGGGATGAGGTGTTGCTTATGGCTTGCTTGCTCAAAGTGCTTAGTAATATGCTCCAAAGCCCTCAACCACTTTCTCACATCCACATATGTCCCAAACCAAAAGTCAAACTCGGCCCTACCGAATCTTTCTATCCGGTGCCACCGAGTTCTCTTGACATAGCCACTGCCAGAAACCCTAGTCTCTTCGATCTCACCGATAGGGATCTCGGTCTCACCGGGATGGGATTGTAATCTCTCTGTTGCCCTTCGTAACATTTCGATCAAATCGAGATAAGCGATCAGTCCCACCGAGGTTGCAATGCAAACACTCTATTTCCCTTTCGTAATGTTTCGGTGCAACCGAGATGAGCGAATCGGTCACACCGAGTTTGCCTGACCAACCCTCTGTGTGTCTATTACCAAAATCGGTCTTACCGAGTTTGTGTAATCGGTCTCACCGAGATTACGTTATGCCCTAACCCTAATGACATCAGTCCCACAGAGTTGACATGTCGGTCCCACCGAAATTCCTAACGGTCACATTATTTACTAAATCGGTCCGACCGAGTTTCACGATTTGGTCCCACCGAGTTTGGTAAGTTGTGTGTAACGGTTAGATTTTGTGTGGAGGCTATATATACCCCTCCACCCACTCTTCATTCGTGGAGAGAGCCATCAGAATATTCCTACACTTCCAACATAGAGTTTCTGAGAGAGAACCACCTACACTTGTGTTGAGGTCACGACATTCCATTCCTACCACATAAATCTTGATCTCTAGCCTTTCCCAAGTTGCTTTCCACTCAAATCTTCTTTCCACCAAATCCAAATCCTGTGAGAGAGAGTTGAGTTTTGGGAAGACTATCATTTGAGGCACAAGAGCAAGGATTTCATCATCAACACACCATTTGTTACTTCTTGGAGAGTGGTGTCTCCTAGATTGGCTAGGTGTCACTTGGGAGCCTCCGTCAAGATTGTGGAGTTGAACCAAGGAGTTTGTAAGGGCAAGGAGATTGCCTACTTCGTGAAGATCTACCCTAGTGAGGCAAGTCCTTCGTGGGCGATGGCCATGGTGGGATAGACAAGGTTGCTTCTTCATGGATCCTTCGTGGGTGGAGCCCTCCGTGGACTCGTGCAACCGTTACCCTTCGTGGGTTGAAGTCTCCATCAACGTGGATGTACGATAGCACCACCTATCGGAACCACGGATAAAAAATCTCCGTGTCTCCAAATTGCATTTGCACACTCCAATCCCATCCCTTTACATTCTTGCAATTTGCATGCTTTACTTTCCGCTGCTCATAAACTCCTGTCATGCTTGCTTGATATGTATTGTGAATGTTAAAACTTGTGCCAAACTCCACTTCAGCTTAAAGAGATTAAAAACTGTAACTTTTCTCACTTAGTGTCTATTCACCCCCCCCCCCTCTAGACACCTCTTCTCGATCCTTTCAATTGGTATTAGAGCTTTGGTCTCCATTGCTTTGGTTTAAACACCATTGAAGGAAGATGGATGAGTCTACTTTGGGGAGTCTTAGACATAGAGTGCCTATACTTGATGGAGAATACTTCCATTAGTGGAAAAACGAGATTCTTGTGATTTTCAATGAATATCATTTGAACAAGTACATTACTAGCCCTTGTGCACCTCATGTTGATCCTATGCATCCCACCCTTGATGAGTCAATTGACATGGTTCACAATCTTAGAACTGTTGATCTTATCACTAGAGGTTTGCCTAGAAACTTGATAGGTTGCTTGCCTACTCTTAAGTGTGCCTACACTATATGGAAATTTCTTGAGAAATGTTTTCCAAACTATTCCTTGCAAAATCTAGATGAAATTCTCCATAAGTCTATTGCCTTGAGTAAGATGAATTCCAATGATCCTAAGTTTGGTGATTGTCTATTTGAGCTTACTAATTTATGTGTGCCAAAGGAGATGTTGGAATTATTAGCGATATTATTTCCGAAGCTATTAGAATTCATAAAGAAGATCATTGTCAAACTCATTCTAATGAATCACCCTCTCTAGGAATTGATCCATCACATGACAATGCTGAACATGGATACTATGATGAGGATGAGGATAGTGACTTTGATCTTGATGATGCAATGAGACACTTTGGTCTTATGGCAAATCTTTCGTGATACATGGAAAGAGGAAATGAATGGGTTCTTGATAGTGTATGTACCGATCACATGACCGGAGATAAAGATATGTTTCGTGAGCTTGCTGAAAATGGCGGCCGTCGAAAGTATGTCTCTTTTGGTGATAACTCAAAGGGTAAGGTGGTTGGCGTTGGTAAGGTGGCCATCTCACATGATAGCTCCATACAAAATGTCATGCTCGTTGAATCTCTTGGGTACAATTTACTTTCAGTATCTAGACTTGCTGATTTCAGTTTCAATGTCCTATTTACTGAAGTAGATTGCCAAGCGTTTCGTCGACACAATCATAAAATGGTCTTTACCGGTATACGTAGAGGTGATCTTTACATTGTTGATTTCACTAAAAAGGCACAACCTAGAACTTGCCTAATTGCTAAATCCTCTAAAGGCTGGTTGTGGCATAGACGGTTAGTTCATGTGGGCATGCGAAACCTTGACAAGCTCATAAAAGGAAATCATATCCTTGGCGTTAACGATGTCATATTTGATAAGGATAGACTTTGTAGCACTTGTCAAGCAGGTAAACAGGTTGGAGGAAGGCATCCCGTGAAGAACATCATGACCACAAGGAGGCCGCTCGAGCTACTTCACATGGATCTTTTCGGTCCCAACGATTACAAAAGTCTCGGTGGAAATTCTTTTGGTCTAGTCATAGTCGATGATTTTTCAAGATTTACGTGGGTGTTCTTTCTCGATGATAAATCGCAGGTCCAAACGATCTTCAAAAACTTTGCTAGGAAGTCCCAAAATCAATTTGAACTGAAGATCAAGAAGGTTCGCAGCGACAATGGAACAGAGTTCAAGAATGCAAATGTGGACACCTTTCTTGATGAAGAAGGGATTTCACATGAGTTCTCGGCTATGTACACACCTCAACAACATGGAGTTGTTGAGAGAAAGAATGTGACACCCCAAAAATTTTAAACGTGTTTTGTTTATTAAGAATCCTGCCAGGAAATTTAACTTTCCATTTTCTTTGTTTTCTTGATTTCAGAACCATTCTTTTCTTGGTTATTATGGAGTTTTTACCCCAAGTGAAAACTTTCCAAATGTTTTGTTGGACTTGTGTACCCTCTCAAGAAAAACTTTTCTTTTCATCAGAAGAATTAATTATAAAATAATTTTCCTGATCTTTATTTCTTTAAAAATGGTCCCCCATAGTTTTTGGGGTTCCATTTGCACTACAACCCTTTGATAAATTTATTTAAAAATCCCACCGGAATTTGGAGATGTCATGTGTTGTTTCTAAATCACTTTTATGCAAAAATATATTTGATTCATTGGATATTTTGAGTGCTACGCCAAGTTTTCAAATCTGGTCCAGTGGGCAATTTTACACTACAACCTATTTAAATATTTCTTTAAAACTTCTACCAAAATTATGGGATGTTAGTAGTGGCATATGATTCAACTTTATGCAAAAACCTAGTGATGTTCTTTGAAAGATTTGAGTGAATCATCCTCTTTTTCAACCATCTTCTAACTTGCTCCTTTACCCATGAGCTCTCTCCTGCTTGTAGTACACCATACCAAACCCTTAAGTCCAGGAGGTTGGACTCATTGGAGCACTTTTGGTTCATGTAATCATGCCCTTTTCCTCCTGTCTAGAACTGAAGTTTTGCAAAACTTGCACTAGCAAGTTTGTGCTTTTGACAAACTAACCTCACCACCCTTTTAGTCATCCAAAGAGACCCTGATCTGGAGATTTTGGACCCTCCAAGAGTGGCCTAGGTGCCCTTAGCATTTTGACAAACACCTTCTGTGCATGGCCAGTTTGGGCATGGTTTTTAGTTTGCACTCTGGACTTGCATGCTTCGCCAAATCAGCTTGTCTTGCGGATTTGCCCTAGCCTATAACCCCACCCTGCTAACCCTCTTGTGGATTAGAGCCCCCTAGCATGCCTTAGCATATTGCCGAGAACGTTGCGTGCGTGCTCTGGGCGCGCGTTTTGCACGTGCGTGCACTGGAGTAGCCGCATCGCGCCCCGGCCCTTACTCGCCTGCAGGGCCGCACCCCGACCTCATCCACTCACCACAACACGCTAGCCCGCCCCTGGCACCCTACAGCGCCGCCGCCAGGGCCCTCTTGGCGGCACGCCGACGACCACAGTGCGCCCTGCCATGGACGGCGCCGCCCAAACCACAACGTCTCGCCACCTGCCCTCGTGAGCAGGCCGTCCCTATCCCCAAGCTGGTCCGCAAGCGCCCATCGCCGCCACGTCCCCCGGATGCTACAGAAAGACGGTCGCCGGCGAGCTTATCCACGGCCGCCGCGAACCGACTTGGATGTGCTATAAAAGGAGGCCCCCGAGCTCCTCCGAGCACTGAGGCAGCCTCACACCATCCTTCTCGTGCCCCCCTTAGTCGTCAATCGAAGAGATGAGGCCGTCTTCACCCTCTCCGATCAGCTCGGCCGCCGCCCTGTCCCAGCCCGTTCCAATGCAACCAAAGCCTCCCCCTGACCCCCAACACCACCGTTCGACCCCCCTTGAACCCGCAGAACTGCCTAGCCTCCCAGACGCGGCTAGGAACCACCATGGCCAGAACCCCCAAATCCACCGAAGCCTCCCCTCCGCCACAGATCTCGCCGCCGGCGATTCTCTCCACCCCCGGCGACCCTACAACCACCGGGAGGACCGCCTAGGAGTGGCGGATCCATCCCTGCACTCGGATGCCCTTGAGGAACCACCGTTCACCGGCGAAGATCGCCGGAGCTCCGCCTCCGTTCGGCCAAAGGAGAGGGAAGGCGGGGGACGACTAGTCAAACCTGACTAGTGGGCCCCCTGGACCCACTGTCAGTGACCCAGCCCCGCCACCACGTGGTTTAAGTGAAGACGAAAAACCACAAAGTACGTTTCCTCCGCTCCGAAAACGTATTTCTGTCTGAAACGTTTACTTTTCTATTTTTATTTTAAAAACTGATTTTGACCAGAACTTTGACTGGCTATAACTTTTTAAATATAACTCCAAATGGATTGATTCTTTTTCCTACACCTCTCAAATTCTGTCTAGATTATTTTCAGATTTATTTGAAAAAATTTCAAACAAATTTTTTGTGCTGTTTTGAAAATGTGTTTTAATTCCAATTTATTTAAAATAGGATTTTTCGAGAGAGAGAAGAATACTTTCAAAAGTTTTGGAGTGTACCTCACCCCTCCACAACTTGAAGGCAAGCATCCTGAACCCGGGCATGATATTGTAGTGTGTTGTTTGATACGGTTACAACACCTCTCGTCTCGGAGTTTTTTCGTTATTTTTCTGTGATTATAAGTGCAAACTCATGAGTGCATATTGATGATTTCATGCTATTGGAGTTGGATATGCTCGTGATAGTAATCACCATAATATGCCTTTCATGCATACTGGAAGGAAATCCGGGAAAGCCTTTGTCTTGGATAGACACGGTCTTGTCCCTAGTCCTCCGTCGTGACGGTCGTGTCTGGTATGGCATGAGGAGGTGTGTCGTGTGGTGATTCTATCTGTTGGTTGGAGTATAAATTGTTATGCTAACCATGCAGGGAATACTAAACCTCCTGAGTCGATTGTAGATCGAGTCTTGTTCCAGTAACCCCCACACTTGTTTCATACTACCACTAGTCCCTGCCATAGGTAGGGTGCGGTTCAGTAATTTGTCAACCCCTTTCCAGCACACACCATACAGAGGGGCCGGGATGAGGGTACCATGGCCATGGATTAAAGCCAGTCATCCGGTCAGGGGGCATGGGTGTTTCCGGTTGGGACCGAGAGGGGAGGCCACCCCTTAGAGCACGTGATATAAATTTGATCCCATGCTACGCGAGGTTGTAGCCTCCCCACTTAGAGTTTTACTTGACAGGTGTCGTGGGTGATTCCACACACCGGTGAGTTAAGCTGGTGTGTGCAAGTCAGGTGTGTTTTCAATTAAAAGACCATACGGAATTAGTCCCGATGGACTAAAGGAATCCGTTACTTATGGGTAGAGAGTACACCCTCTGCAGAGAATAAATCTATTCGAATAGCCATGTCCATGGTTAAGGACTACAGTCTGGGATGGGTCAAGTGTCGGTCTTAGTGTCGGTCTTCGGGGGTGAAACTGTTAAACCAGAACTTTGATTTTGACTTGTGATATATGATAGATACGATTATTATTGTTGTGGACTAACCAAGTGTAGTGTTTGAAGTTATGAATATCCTTGGGATGGTTCTACCTCCCGGATATTCACGGTGATTACTTATTTATTTTATAAACCCTTTATGTGGTGTCGCTGAGACGCCCGACTGTGGCATGCTTGTTATTTATATACTTTATAAGCCCTTTATGTGGTGTCGCTGAGACGCCCGACTGTGGCATGCTTGTTATTTGTATACTTTATAAGCCCTTTATGTGGTGTCGCTGAGACGCCCGACTGTGGCATGCTTGTTATTTTATAAGCCCTTTATGTGGTGTCGCACGGACGCCCGACTGTGGCATTTTATTTCCACTCCATTATTGCATATTCGTGTTGCATATAAATAACCTGCTTGTGTGCATAAAAGATTTTTATTTATGACTGACGATGTGATCATAGAGTACTTCAGTGCATGGTTATCATTTATATTATCCCAGTGTTCATAATGTTTGCGAGTACATTCAAAGTACTCACTGGCTTGTCCCTGGCTATTGTCTTGGCCAGATTTCTTGCTTGGAGAGGAGGGTTGCAACGACAGTCCCGGAAACTAAGCAATGGTGATAGCATCCTCGCGAAGATAGGAGTTAACCTGGTCAGCTGTTCCTGTGGGAAATGGAGTCCCATAGACACTAATGATTCACAAACCACTTCCACCATCAACCCCTAGAAACCATTTGTTGTACTCCCAGGCCAGAATGGTCTTGTACTACATATTCTGTATTTTGCTTGGAATTTCTGTATCAAGTTGGTGCCTCATCAGCTAACAGTAATCCTGGGGCTGGTGAACACGACGACCATTTTCTGGAAATTAATACCCGGAAAACCGGTCGTGACAAACTTGGTATCATAGCCGGGCTGACCATTGGCTAATCCTATCTTAGCCAGGTCAATAAACTTAGGCAAACCAACCCACCTGACCTTAACCAAACCCCCAGCCAAGCTTCTCATGCAAGATAGACACACAGTGACCCGACACCTTTTGGCAGTCGGTGCCCAACCTATCAACCTAGCCCGTCGATCACGCGCCAGTGACCAACACCCTAAGATGTCTCATTCGCAAGCGTGCGAAGGAAGACTCCGTCCCCTTTTTCTATAAAAAGGGCACGCTAGCCCCAACCCAGCACAGCACAGCCGCCACCCCAAACCGAGCCATAATGCCTGGCCCCATCATGCACAATGAGACCACATCAACCAACCTTGGAGGCTTTTTAACCATACTCGCAAACCTCACCCGCCGTGCTTTTGCATTAGAGGAGCCTCCAGAATATGTTGTGTACCAAGGACCCATGAGCGGTGAAAGCCGTCAATTCTGGGCCACTGTGCACATCTATGGTAGGGGTCTATCGCCCGAGCGCCCCTACAGGTTCACCGGAAGGACAACTTCCTTTGAGCCACAAGCCATCCAACTTGCTTCTGGAGAGGCTATAGTTAAACTCCGGCACTTGTCGCCCAGAGTTAACTATCGCTCGTTCTACTACTACCCCAGACGTGAAGGGTATGGTAGACCACGCCAGGTTGCCAACGGAGATCATGAGACGGATCCTGCATTGTTGCACCTAGTGCGCTATGTAGGTGCACTAGAGGAACTATTTGATCAAATCACCATTGATCTGATCGCAGCTCGTGGAGAACTGGTTCGTCGAGCCCCGGCAAGAGGAGAGGACGAGCCCGACGCCGACAACCCAGTCGTGCTGTTCGGACACCCGATCGAGTCCCTGAGGTCTGCCCCGGCCATCGACCAAGGTGCTTTGATGACCCCAGAAGTGCTTCGTCGCCTTTTGGGAACACGCTCAAACGGGATTGTGGCCAACAATCCCCGAGATGGTCATCATCGCTACCCCGACCCTGCAGCCCCTCAACCCACTCCAGCTAATCCCGATAATGAGACCCAAGGAGAAGCCTCGACATCCACAAGGCACGCCCGCTTGGATATAAACAAGGTAGACTAAGTCACCCGAGTAGTGCCGAGTCCCAGTGTATCCTCGCTTTGTAATCGTGTGACCTTGTGAATAAACGCAGCCTGTTGTTGTGCCTCTATTTTTAAAATAGTAACCTTGCAAGGATATATCAGCCTGCAGTTGCATTTTTATTCTGGGCACGGCTACCAAAACCAACCCCGACGACACCCACAGTACCACGCCACTCTTGTGAGATATGTGTATTTGTGGCTTTGACCCCGACCTTTGGAGCTGAGTGGGCAAATTCATTACCTTTCACCACGGTAAAATGACCCCGCTCCAGTACTATAAAATGGCCACCTCGTGACCTTGCCAAGCACCCCTCACCTTGTGCACCATTTCTTGCCATGCTGAGCCCTAGTATTTATCTGAGAACCCCAGATGCAACCCCGGGCAGTTTTGTCAAAACATTGTGGGATTTTACCTGCAGTACAATGGGTTCTACCCAACCACCCCAGTATGAGCTATTCAAATCGAGAATCACCCCTTCCACCTCGAAATATTGGGCAACCGTACACATCCCTCCCGTAAACTCAAACCAAGACCCAACGGAGGTCTCCTTCGTGGGGAAATCTATGCCGACCCCACATATGGCCATAGAAGCTGCCGCATACGAAGCGCTTGCTCGCCTTCAATTCGCGGTACCCTACGCCAGTGAACGAGGGTATTATTACTTTCCGAGCCGTGCAGCACCCGGAGAAGTAACATCCTTTCCCGGTGGACGAATTAAGAGAGACCCAGTGCTGGCCAACCTTGTCCAGTACATCATGGCTCAAGAGCATTTAACCCAATGTGTGATGGGTTATCTACAGAGCCTCGTGGACTTAAATGCTCAGATTGCCATCGGCAAACCACTGAGGCCCGACCAGGAGAGGCACGTTCATCGACTGGTCAATCCACTTTCCCCGATAGAAGAAGAGTGTGTCCCAGTACCAGAGACGTTTTCTCGGGACCCCATCCAGTTACCGTTTCCATTTTAGACGTCACAACTGTGTTTATTATTGCAACATTTATATATGTGTTGTAACTGATGTGTGGTACCCTGAGTTTGTGCGACGAGTCAATTATTTGGCTTCTACTAATATGAGTAGTTTTCGTTGTGGTTTATTTTTCCTTAAATTGACCGTTTTCCCTCGCGTAAAATCCTAGAGTAAGATTTCTTTTCCCGGAGCTGCTGCATCATATGCCTTCTCACGACATGGGATTTCTCTTATTCTCATAACACCACGGCAGCAGACTCACAACCACGATCACTCGAACACATACACTGCTTGCAAAACCTTGCAACCGTGTTGCATCTAACTGAACACCTCCCGACAACAGTTAGCACCCGACACACCCCACCTACTCCTCGTGATCACCGCCACCGCATAGAGCCAACACTCGAGCGGCAGCATCGCGACGATCATCGAGGATCATCGCACACAGGAGCACGGAGAGCCCCAGCACGGCTGCCAGCCCTCCGCACACCAGGATCACGTACCAGTCCGGCATCACCTCCGCCATTGGAGCCTCACCTCGAGCTTCGGCAAACGGGAACAGAGGAGGAAGAAGAAGAAGAAGGAGCGAGGCCAGGTGTAAGAAAGAAGAAAGGAGCACCCCGGTCGTTTTATAGCTCGAGATCGGTGTACGATGGGCGAGGTCCACCAGCGCCGCTCCTCGCTCGACTGCCGGTGTTCGGAGGCGAATCCGCGAGCAGTGCCGACAGCGCACTGCCTGCGAGGTGAGTGCACGCTGCACCGGCAGCTAGCACGCTGCGCACTACCGTCGTACGGCCTAGATGCCCTACGCGCTAAATGTTGCCGCTGGAGAAAGCGCGGGAAAGCGCGTGGGAAAGAGGAAGAAGAGAGAACCGGAGGAAGAAGAAGAGACTGACAGTGGACCCTGGGTCCACCCGTCAGCCAGAGAGAGCACTGTGCTCTCGGGTACGACCAGCGTATTTTTAAATTTAAAATTTATTCTAAATTTACTGTATCCAGCGTAGAAATCTCTCGTAGATTTTTTTTCATGCAACGCCAGTATTCCACACTGTGGTTTTACACCACTTATTGCCCTCTCACTGTAGCCGCATTTTTGATGCATATATTTTTATTAAAACAGCTGTTAGCAAATCTCGAGGACGAGATTTTTTTTCTTAAGGGGGGTATTGATGTGACACCCCAAAATTTTTAAACGTGTTTTGTTTATTAAGAATCCTGCCAGGAAATTTAACTTTCCATTTTCTTGGTTTTCTTGATTTCAGAACCATTCTTTTCTTGGTTATTATGGAGTTTTTACCTCAAGTGAAAACTTTCCAAATGTTTTGTTGGACTTGTGTACCCTCTCAAGAAAAACTTTCTTTTCATCAGAAGAATTAATTATAAAATCATTTTCCTGATCTTTATTTCTTTAAAAATGGTCCCCCATAGTTTTTGGGGTTCCATTTGCACTACAGCCCTTTGATAAATTTATTTAAATATTCCACCAAAATTTGGAGATGTCATGTGTTGTTTCTAAATCACTTTTATGCAAAAAGATATTTCATTCATTGGATATTTTGAGTGCTACACCAAGTTTTCAAATCTGGTCCAGTGGGCATATTTACACTACAACCTATTTTAATATTTCTTTAAAACTTCTACCAAAATTATGGGATGTTAGTAGTGGCATATGATTCAACTTTATGCAAAAACCTAGTGATGTTCTTTGAAAGATTTGAGTGAATCATCCTCTTTTTCATTCTGGTCCAACTTGATGACTTGTACTGCAACCATCTTCTAACTTGCTCCTTTACCCATGAGCTCTCTCCTGCTTGTAGTACACCATACCAAACCATTAAGTCCAGGAGGTTGGACTCATTGGAGCACTTTTGGTTCATGTAATCATGCCCTTTTCCTCCTGTCCAGAACTGAAGTTTTGCAAAACTTGCACTAGCAAGTTTGTGCTTTTGACAAACTAACCTCACCACCCTTTTAGTCATCCAAAGAGACCCTGATCTGGAGATTTTGGACCCTCCAAGAGTGGCCTAGGTGCCCTTAGCATTTTGACAAACACCTTCTGTGCATGGCCAGTTTGGGCATGGTTTTTAGTTTGCACTTTGGACTTGCATGCTTCGCCAAATCAGCTTGTCTCGCGGATTTGCCCTAGCCTATAACCCCACCCTGCTAACCCTCTTGTGGATTAGAGCCCCCTAGCATGCCTTAGCATATTGCCAAGCACGTTGCGTGCATGCTCTGGGCGCGCCCAGAGCGCGCGTTTTGCACGTGCGTGCACTCGAGTAGCCGCGTCGTTCCCCGGCCCTTACTCGCCTGCAGGGCCGCACCCCGACCTCATCCACTCACCACAACACGCCAGCCCACCCCTGGCACCCTACAGCGCCGCCGCCAAGGCCCTCTTGGCGGCACGCCGACGGCCACAGTGCGCCCTGCCATGGACAGCGCCGCCCAAACCACAACGTCTCGCCACCTGCCCTCGTGAGCAGGCCGTCCCTATCCCCAAGCTGGTCCGCAAGAGCCCATCGCCGCCACGTCCCCCGGATGCTACAGAAAGACAGTCGTCGGCGAGCTTATCCACGGTCGCTGCAAACCGACTTGGATGTGCTATAAAAGGAGGCCCCCGAGCTCCTCCGAGCACTCAGGCAGCCTCACACCATCCTTCTCGTGCCCCCCTTAGTCGTCAATCAAAGAGAGGAGGCCGTCTTCACCCTCTCCGGTCAGCTCGGCTGCCGCCCCGTCCCGGCCCGTTCCGACGCAACCAAAGCCTCCCCCTGACCCCCAACACCACCGTTTGACCCCCCCTTGAACCCGCGGAGCTGCCTAGCCTCCCAGACGCGGCTAGGAACCACCATGGCCAGAACCCCCAAATCCACCAAAGCCTCCCCTCCGCCATAGAGCTCGCCGCCGGCGATTCTCTCCACCCCCGGCGACCCTACAACCACCGGGAGGACTGCCTAGGAGTGGCGGATCCATCCCTGCACTTGGATGCCCTCGAGGAACCACCGTTCGCCAGCGAAGATTGCCGGAGCTCCGCCTCCGTTCGGCCAAAGGAGAGGGAAGGCGGGGGACGACTAGTCAAACCTGACTAGTGGCCCCCCTGGACCCACTGTCAGTGACCCAGCCCCGCCACCACGTGGTTTAAGTGAAGACGTAAAACCACAAAGTACGTTTCCTCCACTCCGAAAACGTATTTCTGTCTGAAACGTTTTCTTTTCTATTTTTATTTTAAAAACTGATTTTGACCAGAACTTTGACTAGCTATAACTTTTTAAATATAACTCCAAATGCATTGATTCTTTTTCCTACACCTATCTAATTCTGTCTAGTTTATTTTCAGATTTATTTGAAAAAATTTCAAACAACTTTTTTGTGCTGTTTTGAAAATGTGTGTTAATTCCAATTTATTTAAAATAGGATTTTTGGAGAGAGAGAACAAAACTTTCAAAAGTTTTGGAGTGCACCTCACCCCTCCACAACTTGAAGGCAAGCATCCTGAACCCGAGCATGATATTGTAGTGTGTTGTTTGATACGGTTACAACACCTCTCGTCTCGGAGTTTTTTTGTTATTTTTCTGTGATTATAAGTGCAAACTCATGAGTGCATATTGATGATTTCATGATATTGGAGTTGGATATGCTCGTGATAGTAATCACCATAATATGCCTTTCATGCATACCGGAAGGAAATCCAGGAAAGCCTCTGTCTTGGGTAGACACGGTCTTGTCCCTAGTCCTCCGTCGTGACGGTCGTGTCCGGTATGGCATGAGGAGGTGTGTCGTGTGGTGATTCTGTCTGTTGGTTGGAGTATAAATTGTTATGCTAACCATGCAGGGAATACTAAACCTCCTGAGTCGATCGTAGATCGAGTCTTCTTCCAGTAACCCACACACTTGTTTCGTACTACCACTAGTCCCTGCCACAGGTAGGGTGTGGTTCAGTAATTTGTCAACCCCTTTCCAGCACACACCATACAGAGGGGCCGGGATGAGGGTACCATGGCCATGGATTAAAGCCAGTCATCCGGTTAGGGGTCATGGGTGTTTCCGGTTGGGATCGAGAGGGGAAGCCACCCCTTAGAGCGTGCGATATAAATTTGATCCCATGCTACGCGAGGTTGTAGCCTCCCCACTTAGAGTTTTACTTGACAGGTGTCGTGGGTGATTCCAGACACCGGTAAGTTAAGCTGGTGTGTGCAAGTCAGGTGTGTTTTCAATTAAAAGACCATAGACGGAATTAGTCCCGATGGACTAAAGGAATCCGTTACTCGTGGGTAAAGAGTACACCCTCTCCAGAGAATAAATCTATTCGAATAGCCGTGTCCATGGTTAAGGACTACAGTCTGGGATGGGTCAAGTGTCGGTCTTCGGGGGTGAAACTGTTAAACCAGGACTTTGATTTTGACTTGTGATATATGATAGATACGATTATTATTTTTGTGGACTAACCAAGTGTAGTGTTTGAAGTTATGAATATCCCTGGGATGGTTCTACCTCCAGGATATTCACGGTGATTACTTATTTATTTTATAAGCCCTTTATGTGGTGTCGCTGAGACGCCCGACTGTGGCATGCTTGTTATTTATATACTTTATAAGCCCTTCATGTGGTGTCGCTGAGACGCCCGACTGTGGCATGCTTGTTATTTGTATACTTTATAAGCCCTTTATGTGGTGTCGCTGAGACGCCCGACTGTGGCATGCTTGTTATTTTATAAGCCCTTTATGTGGTGTCGCACGGACGCCCGACTGTGGCATTTTATTTCCACTCCATTATTGCATATTCGTGTTGCATATAAATAACCTACTTGTGTTCATAAAAGATTTTTATTTATGACTGACGATGTGATCATAGAGTACTTCAGTGCATGGTTATCATTTATATTATCCCAGTGTTCATAATGTTTGCGAGTACATTCAAAGTACTCACTGGCTTGTCCCTGGCTATTGTCTTGGCAAGATTTCTTGCTTGGAGAGGAACGTTGCGACGACAGTCCCGGAAACTAAGCAATGGTGATAGCAGCCTCGCGAAGATAGGAGTTAACCTGGTCAGCTGTTCCTGTGGAAAATGGAGTCCCATAGACACTGATGATTCACAAACCGCTTCCGCCATCAACCCCTAGAAACCATTTGTTGTACTCCCAGGACAGAATGGTCTTGTACAACATATTTTGTATTTTGCTTGGAATTTCTGTATCAAGTTGGTGCCTCATCAGCTAACAGTAATCCTAGGGCTGGTGAACACAACGGCCATTTTCTGGAAATTAATACTCGGAAAACCGGTCGTGACAAAGAACCGGGCACTCATCAAAATGGCGAGAACGATGCTTGATGAGTACAAGACACCGAAGTAGTTTTGGGCAGAAGTGGTTGAGACAGCTTGTCATGCAACAAATCGCTTGTATCTTCACAAGCTACTCGGCAAGACAGCATACGAGCTCCTCACCGGTAACAAACCCCAAGTTGGATACTTTCGAGTATTAGGCTCAAAGTGCTACATTCTTGATAAGCATCGTCGTTCTAAATTTGCTCCTAAATCTCACGAAGTTTTCCTCCTTGGTTATGGCTCAAACTCTCACACTTACCGTGTCTACAATAATTTCACCCAAAAGGTTGAAGAGACGGTAGATGTGAAGTTTGATGAATCTAACGACTCGCAAGTAGAGCAATTGCCAATTGATGTAGGAGACAAAGACCCTTCGGAAGCAATCCAAGACTTCTTTATTGGCAAGATTCATCCAATGGAGGTGAAGGAGAGTACCTCGTCTGTCCAAGTGGAAGCTTCCACCTCACTACAAGGTGAACCAAGAGTTGATACGGAAGCATCCACAAGTGGGACACACCAAGATGAAGAAAACGAGGAATTACACCAAGATGAATGTCAACAAGCTCCTTCTCCGCCACGACAAGAGAATGACAACGTTAACAATGAAGAAGGCCAAGAAGAAGAACAAGATGAAGAAGATGTTCCACCAAAATCCAAGCAAAATCTTTCACGAGTTCGAGCAAGAGTTGCCAAAGACCATCCCATCGAGCAAATCTACAATGATATCCAAACCGGGAGAATCACTCACTCTAAAACTCGTTTGGCTAACTTTTGTGAACATTATTCATTCATCTCTAGCATTGAACCTATGAAGGTTGAAGAAGCTTTGGAAGATCCGGATTGGATAAACGCCATGCATGAAGAGCTACACAACTTTGAGAGAAATCAAGTTTGGACATTGGTTGAGAAGCCCGACAACAACCACAACATCATTGGTACCAAATGGGTGTTTCGCAACAAGCAAGATGAAGATGGACAAGTGGTTCGTAACAAAGCACGTCTCATCGCCCAAGGCTACACTCAAGTTGAAGGTATGGACTATGGTGAGACATATGCCCCCGTTGCTAGACTTGAGTCCATTCACATCTTACTTGCCTATGCTAATCACCATGATATCACCTTGTACCAAATGGACATTAAAAGTGCTTTTCTAAATGGTGAAATAGAGGAGGAAGTTTATGTTAAGCAACCTCTCGGCTTTGTCAATCCTAAGAAACCTAATCATGTTTACAAACTTCACAAAGCTCTTTATGGTCTTAAACAAGTTCCTAGAGCATGGTATAAATTCTTGACCAAGTTCCTTATTGAAAAAGGCTTTGAAATTGTAAAATTTGATTCTACTCTTTTTACTAAACGGGTTAATGGAGAACTATTTGTGTGCCAAATTTGTGTTGATGATATTATATTTGGTTCGACTAACCCTCACTTTAGTGAAAAGTTTGGAAAGCTAATGTCAGAGAAGTTTGAGATGTCTATGATCAGTGAACTCAAATTCTTTCTCAGTTTGCAAATCAAGCAAACTAAGGATGGTACCTTTGTCTCTCAAACAAAGTACACCAAGGACTTATTCAAGAAGTTCAATATGCAAGAATGCAAAGGTATGACTACACCCATGCCTACTAGTGGACATCTTGGTTTGACCAAAGATGGTGAACCGGTTGATGAAAATGTTTACCACTCCATGATTGGTTCATTGTTATATCTATGTGCCTCTCGTCCTGATATTATGCTAAGTGTGTGCATGTGTGCACGATATCAAGCGGCCCCTAAAGAATGTCATCTTAAGCCCGTGAAAAGGATAGTGAGATACTTAATCCATACACCAAACTTTGGCATTTGGTATCCTAAGAGGGCCTCTTTTAATCTTGTTGGCTACTCCGACTCGGACTATGCCGGTGACAAGGTTGACAGAAAGTCCACTTCGGGTACTTGTCAATTTCTTGGTAGATCTCTTGTGTCTTGGTCCTCCAAGAAACAAAACTCGGTATCACTATCCACCGCCGAAGCAGAATACATTGCCGCTGATTCATGGTGTGCTCAATTACTTTGGATGAACCAAACTCTTGAAGATTATGGGATATATGTGAAACATGTTCCATTGCTTTGTGACAATGAAGGTGCTATCAAGATTACTCACAATCCTGTGCAACACTCTCGAACTAACCATATTGAAGTTCGTCATCATTTTATTCGAGATCACGTTGCCAAAGGGGACATTAATCTTAAGCATGTTCGCACTGATAAGCAATTAGCAGATATATTCACCAAACCACTTGATGAGAAAGTGTTTTGCAGGTTGAGAGGTGAATTGAACATCATTGATGCGTCAAACTTGGAGTAGGAACTCCATTTGGATACATGCAAGACATGAGCCTATGACTAATCCTTGATATTAATCTTATGTCTTGGATACATTTGCATCTTGCATGTTATTTAACCCTTGTAGGTACTTGGATGAATCTAAATCTATGAATTGCAACTCACTCACATCTTGAGCAATCTCCACATCACCAAGTCTCTACTTTACGGTGGTTGAAGACAAGGAAGCACGAAACCCTTCATACATATCCTTTGACAAATTCTATATTGAGTTTCATGATTGTCATTTTGGATACACATGTGCTCTTCATTGCAAAAACTAACCCATGTAGGTAGATGAACTCAAATTCCAAGTGGTGCTACCAACTCTTGATGAGCTACATCAACCTTGAGCAACCCACACAAGTTCAACTACATGATCACGATCAACACCACCAACCAAGGTATGTTATTCCATCTTAGAGAAGCTTTACTCCAAGTCATGAGTCAAAGCAACTCGACAAGATGAGAATACATCAAAATGCTTAAACGAAAAATGGTAACCCCATTTTGAGCTTAAATGATGAGTATGACCTATGACCAAGTGATCTCACTTGACTCCTAAGTCAATATACTCTAACATAGGTGACATTGTCGCTGACCAATTCTAGATGAAGTTCTCTTGTGTTCTTTTCTGTGCTCTTGCATTTGTCTCATGCATATTTGTTTCCCCTTTCAAAAAAAGAACTTCATCTAGATTTCTCTTCTGGTTCTTTTTGTTCTGCATTCCCTGCATCCCATTCTTTGCAAATCTTTCAGTTAGTTCCTTGCAAATCCTTGTGAGATCTTACTTGTCTAGTGAGCTGAGGTGACAAGTGTTTTCTCTGTGATGAACTCGGTCACACCGGTCTATTTCCTTCGGTCCAATCGAAACCTTTCGCTGCAACCGAAGCACACAACTCGGTGCCACTGATTTCACTGAAGGAAAGACAACTTGCCACTTGTTCCTGTATTCATTTTGATCCAGCTCCACTCAATGATTCTTGTCCTCTACCAGCATCACATTCGACTTGCTGCTTTGCTTTGTGACTCAAGGACCAAACCCATTGTAACAACGATCCAGAAGAACCCTTCTTGGAAATTGATGTCAAAGGGGGAGAGAGAGAGATCACATCAAAGCTTAATCATTTCTATAGGGGGAGAAAATACTCAAAGAGGGAGAGACCCCAGATGCTTGGTGTTCAAGAGGAGAGAAGTCACATGTCTTTAAGAGGGGAAAGACATGTTCATATTTGATTGCTTGCATTAGCTCTGTTTCCTTTCCTCGCTCTGATTTTTTGTTCCCTATCTTCTCCTAGTATCCCATGCTAGATTCAGGGGGAGCAAGGCTTCTAAGGGAGGGAAATCCATGAATTCATTGCACATCTTTACCTTTGGGGACTTGTCTATATCCAATGGAGTACTCAGTACTCACTCTCTACATGTCATCCCAGTCTTGGTACTCTTGTGGTTTCTTTTGTTTGCTCTGGATAGTAGGTGTATCTGTGTTATCTAACCTTGTTTACGCAGGTTCATTCCTTCCTAAGCCAACTCAAGACAACAAGGTAACTATATGCATCACAGCCATGTGAATGAGGATTTCTTGCTAGTGTACATACTGTTTGCAAGAAGGACTCATGAGCATGAAGGTACATTTCCTATATTCACACCATTTGCTTTGATGCATATAGCCAAGATACATGTAACACATTGCTTACTCTGTCATGCTTATGCATTCACATGCTCCTATATTCCATATTTACATGATTGCATACATGTAGGGGGAGCCTATGCTGTTACATGTCTTTAGGAAAAGTCTGCAACATGAACGTTGCAGCCCGAAAACGGGTCAGCACATGGAATATGCTGGCAATGTAACACATAGAGAGTAATGAACAGAATAATGCTATCACTACATGCATATATGGCTGGTGGAAAGCTCTATGGTTACAGTTTTGCATAAAGCCAATTTTTTCCGATAACAAAGGAATAAATTTTATTTAACTATCATGGTGGTTGTTAAACATTGAGAAGGTTCCTCCAACTAAATCCCAATTAAGCATCATCATTCACCCAACAGAATTAAATTAAGTAACATGATGAGATTCACATGATAATCCAAGTACTAGATACTCAAAACATCCATAATCGGGGACACGGCTAACCATGATTAGTTTATACACTTTATAGAGGTTTGCGCACTTTTCCCTGCAAGACTCGATCTCCTCCGCTTGATTTCTCGCACTACATGGTGTTTGAGAAACGGATGACCGAGACACAGTCTTTCAGAAGCATTAACTCTCTACTCCGGGTAGACAGTACCAACCTACATCCCCTACATCTGCTAGTCTACCTCTTCAAGAGCTCACACAACATACTCAACTATGCTAGAGCCCATAGTAGCTTGCGGCTGCACACGAAGTTTCTAGCATGAATAATCTCATGATCCCTTTGAGCCTGGGTGGCGGTCCATAGGAGAATCACACGGTACCCCGGGATTTCCAAAAATACAGGCAACACTGGGTTCCCCAGGTGCCTCAATCCACCCAGATGTGAATTTAAGTTGCCACCTTAAGTAAACCATTAATTAACAATCTCACATCTGTCATGGATACACTCACCCAATCCACGTCTACTAGCATAGCATAGCAATATAAGCAAACGTAGAAGTAACTCCCAAAGGTTTGATAATAAAACAGGTAATAGGTTCTACCTCATCTACTTCCCAAAACCCACATATTAATCAGATCCTAATCATGCAATTGTTTGAGGATTGATCTAATGCAATAAAACTGGGTAGTAAAAGAGTATGATCAAAGTGTTACTTGCCTTGCTGATGATCCGTGAAACCTAGAGATTCGAAGTAGCAAGCGGCGCACTCCGGGTACTCTATCGCAAACAAACAAGCATACAATAAGGACTCATCTAATGCACAGGTAAAACTCAAATAAGAGATCTAACCGGAAAGTTCAACTTAAGAACTCCGGTTTGCAAAAAGAACCTAATCAAACGAAGCAACGAAAGTCAAACGGCGAAAGAAACAAGCTTCGTTTACTAATCTGGACCTAAGTCAAATTTCACAGTACCAAAAACTTGTTTGAGTTGGTTAAACGGAAAGAGGGTTTCGAGACGAAACTCTAGGCGCTTGAATCACCTGATTCCAATAAACGAGTGAAAAGTTATACTAAAACGAAAATCGGATCAGAAATCGCGATCAGAAATAATCTTGGAAAATCCGAGAAAAAGAAAAAGTGACGAACAGGCTAACGAACGAACGTTCGCTGTCTGCGGCTAAACGACAAAACCGTTCGTTAAAACAAACGTACGGACGAACGTCCGCTAAATAACTAAACCGAGAAAAAAAATAAACCGATCTATAAAAAAAACGGGTTAAAAACCGGTTCTAAAAAAGCGACGGTTTTCTCTCGAAAATCGAGGCGGCACGGGGACTACCTCCGGCGGTCAATGGCGGCGGCGGCGGGTGGCTCCGGCGGCAGCGGGCGGCGGCGGCGGCGCTAGGGTTTGGGGCGGCGGGGTGGGCTTCGGGAGGCGGTGAGCTTCGGGGCAGGGGGGCCCGGCTTATAAAGCCCCCCCGGGCGGTGTCCCGCTCGGGTACGGCCCGGAGTCGGTTCCTCTTTTTTTAACATTACACGCAGAAAAACAAATAAAAAAAATACTAAACGGACTTCAAAAATCCCAAAATAAATTTTCCCCGACTTCTAAAATCAAGCCGGACAAGATGAACATTTATTTGGGGCCTAAATGCAATTTTGAAAAAACGTGCATTTTTCCTAAATTCAAATAAAATAGCGTTAAAATCCAAAATAAAATCTTATTTGATTTTATTATTAAATCCTCAATATTTGTTTATTTTGGGAAAGTCATTTTATTCCCTCTCTCTTATTTTTATAATAGAAATATTGAAGATAAAATAATTAAAATCAAATGATCCTATTTTCAAAATTTGAGAAAACTCAAATATGAAAATAACGAAATCCCCAACTCTCTCGGTGGGTCCTTGAGTTGCGTAGAATTTCTAGGATCAAGCCAAAATGCAATAAAATATGATATGCAATGATGATCTAATGTATAACATTCCAAATTGAAAATTTGGGATGTTACAAACCTACCCCCCTTAAGATGAATCTCGCCCTCGAGATTCGGGTTGGCTAGAAAATAGGTGAGGGTGGTCCTTCAGTAGATCTTCCTCTCGCTCCCAGGTGGCTTCATCTTCGGTATGGTGGCTCCACTGAACTTTGCAAAACTTGATAACCTTGTTGCGCGGTGACTCGGCTGGCAAACTCGAGAATCTTGACTGGTTTCTCCTCATAGGTCAAATCACTATCCAACTGAATCGCTTCCAGTGGCACTGTATCTCTCAGTGGAATATCAGCCATCTCTGCGTGGCACTTCTTCCACTGGGAAACGTGAAACACATCGTGAATTCCTGACAATCCTTCGGGCAATTCCAACTTGTAAGCAACTTCTCCCATACGCTCCAAACTTTGTATGGTCCTACAAAACGTGGCGCTAACTTTCCCTTAACTCCAAAGCGCTTAACTCCTTGAAGTGGAGATACACGAAGATAAACTCTATCTCCGACTTCATAAACTGTCTCCTTGCATTTAGAATCTGCATAGCTCTTCTGCCTGGACTGGGCTACCTTGAGCCTATCGCGAATCAACTTCACCTTCTGCTCAGACTCTTTAATCAAATCTGGTCCAAACAACTAGCGGTCTCCAACTTCATCCCACAACAACGGTGTCCTGCACCTCCTTCCGTATAAGGCTTCGAAAGGGGCCATCTTCAAACTGGATTGATAACTGTTGTTGTAAGAGAACTCCGCATATGGCAAATTCTCGTCCCAACTAGATCCATAATCTAGCGCACAAGCTCTCAGCATATCCTCCAAAATCTGATTGACTCTCTCGGTCTGTCCATCTGTCTGCGGGTGAAAAGTTGTACTGAACTCTAGCCTGGTACTCAAAGTTTCGTGCAACTGATTCCAGAACTTTGAGGTAAACTGGGTTCCTCTATCCGATACAATACTCCTCGGAACTCCATGCAGACATACAATCCTGGTCATATACTCCCTCCGTTCCTTTATGTAAGGTGTATTATTTTCGGCACGGAGACCAAGTCACATAATTATAGACATGTTAAGACGAAATTACCCTTAGCAAATTTGTTGGTTAGTGACAAGTAAATCAGTTAGTCTAGGAAAATAAGAGATACATGCAATCGACACAGAGATACTTTCCTTCTTTTGCTACAAGAAGAGATACAGACAATCAGGAGACATATACTTTCCCATTTTCTGGAAGTCTAACAAAGGAATTATGAGGAATTAGAAGAAATGCACCTTACATTGTGAAATTTTATCAAAAACAAATACACCTTATATAAAGGAATGGAGGGAGTATATCTTAGCAATTTGGCACTGGTGTAGGTGGTCTTCACTGGGATGAAATTAGCTACCTTCGTCAATCGATCGACTACAACCCAAATCGAGTCATAGCCTGAACGACTCCTGGGCAATCCCGTGATAAAATACATGCCAAGTTTATCCCACTTCCATTCGGGTATCGGCAATGGCTGTAGCAATCCTGCTGGCTTCTGATGCTCTGCCTTCACTCTCTGACATACATCACATACTGCTACATATTCCGCAATATCCTTCTTCATTCCGGTCCACCAGAAAGTGTCCTTCAAATCCAAATACATCTTGGTATTTCCTGGGTGAATCGAATACGGCGAATCATGGGCCTCCTGTAAAATCAACTTCCTGATCTCCGGGTCATTAGGCACATAAACGCGGTCCTCAAACCATAAGGTATCGTGCTCATCCTCACGAAATCCTTAGCTTTTCCTTGCTCATCTTCTCCTTTATCTCGGCAATCTCCTTGTCAGTCTTCTGGGCTTCTCTGATCTTATCCATCAAAGTAGACTGAATCTCCAATGCTGCTACATAGCCTCTCGGAACTATCTCCAAACATAGTTCATGAAGGTCCTCGGCTAACTCCTTTGGTAACTCTCCGGTCATGAGTGTGTTGACATGGCTCTTACGGCTCAACGCATCGGCTACTACGTTAGCCTTTCCGGGGTGATAATGCAATCTCATATCATAATCCTTGATGAGTTCCAACCATCTCCTTTGCCTGAGATTCAACTCCTTCTGCGTGAAGATGTACTTCAAACTCTTGTGATCCATGTACACCTCACAATGGTTTCCGATGAGAAAATGTCTCCATGTCTTCAATGCATGCACTACGGCTGCTAACTCCAAATCATGTGTAGCATAATTTCAACTCATGGGGCTTAAGCTGTCGTGAGGCATACGAAACAACTCTTCCTCCTGCATAAGCACTGCTCCAAGTCCTCGACGAGAAGCGTCGCAATATACTTCATAATCCTTGCGCTGATCCGGCAGAATCAACACTGGTGATGTAACCAAACGTTTCTTCAACTCCTGGAAACTGGCCTCACATTCCTCAGTCCATTTGAACTTGGTGTCCTTCTTCAACAACTCTGTCATGGGCTTTGCAATCTTTGAGAAATTCTCAATGAACCTCCGGTAGTATCCTGCGAGTCCAAGAAAACTCCGGATCTCTCCAACTGTTGTTGGGGCTTCCCAATTTGTCACGGTGACAACTTTGGTGGGGTCTACTGCTATTCCTTCTCCGGAATATAACATGTTCGAGGAATCCAACTTCCTTCAACCAAAATTCACATTTGCTGAACTTGGCATATAACTGATGTTCTCTGAGCTTCTCAAGTACCAAACGCAAATGCTCCTTATGCTCCTCTTCATTCTTCGAGTAGACCAAATATCATCAATGAACACCACGACGAACTTATCCAGAAACTCCATAAACACCTTGTTCATCATGTTCATGAAATAGGCAGGTGCGTTAGTCAGACCAAATGACATAACGGTATACTCATACAGCCCGTACCTGGTGGTAAAAGCCGTCTTGGGTATATCCTGCTCTCGAATCTTCAACTGGTGGTATCCTGATCGCAGATCGATCTTGGAAAATACCTTAGCTCCTTGCAATCGGTCAAACAAGTCATTGATCATCGGTAGTGGGTACTTGTTTTGATTGTCACCTCATTCAATCCTCGATAATCAACAACCATCCTCAATGATCCATCCTTCTTCTCCACTAGAAGCACTGGCGATCCCCAAGGTGAAGAACTTGGGCGAATATAGCCTTTATCTAGTAATTCCTTAATCTGCTTCTTAATTTCCTCCAAATCTTTTGCGGGCATCCTGTACGGTCTCTTTGATATTGGTCCTGTGCCTGGCAAAAGCTCAATCAAAAACTCAATGTCTCTATCCGGTGGCATGCCTTGGCAACTCCTCTAGAAATACGTCAGGAAATCCTTCACCACTGGTACTTCCTCCTGTACAACTCCTGATAAGGAATTTACTTGAGTCCTCTTCGGCACATGCCGGGACACATACTTGATCCTTTTTCCTTCTGGTGTGGTAAGCAAAATCGACTTACTAGCGCATTCAATGTTCCCTCCATACTTCGATAACCAATCCATGCCTAATATCACATCCAGTCCTTGCGATTCCAATACTATTAGGTCTGAGGGAAACACATAGTTACCAATCCTTAATGGTAACCGATCACACCATAGACTAGCCATATACTCTGCTCCTGGCGAGGTTACTAACATGGGTGACCTAAGGGCTTGGGTTGGCAGTTTATACTTATCCACAAATCCCCTTGATATGTATAAATGCGATGCACCAGTATCAAAAAGAACGATTGCAGTAAATGACTTAACCAAAAACTTACCTATTACTGCATCTGGCTGGGCTTCAACCTCCTCCACGCTAACGTGGTTCACCTGTCCCTTGTTGAAAGGGTTGGGCTTCTTCCCAGAGCTTCCATTGCCATTTCCATTCTTCGCCTTAGGACATTTCGTGGCATAATGTTCAGTCTTCTGGCATTTGTAGCAGGTAATGTGGCTTAGATCCCTCTTGGCTGGGGTTGATGGGTTGGTACGATTCTGTCCATTGCTTCCTCCATTCCCATTACCATTCTTGGGGCCACTATGGTTGTGCGAACTACCTCCTCCATGAGTATGCTGAAAGGGTCCTCCCGAGTCCCGGGTAAAACGAGGCTTCTGCTGAGCTCCAGAATTGTACTTCCCTTGTCCATACTTCCTCTTGCGGATGTCAATCTGCTGCTGCTTCCCTTCAATCATGAGAGCTTGTTCTACCAACACATGGTAGTTGTTGAAAGTTGCTACCATCAACTGCATGCTCAGCTCATCATTCAATCCTTCTAGAAACTTCTCCTGCTTAGCTGCATCCGTAGCAATGTCATCTGGGGCATAACGTGCTAGCTTACTAAAGTCATCCACATACTGGCCAACTGTACGTCCTCCTTGGCGCAAGTTGCGAAACTCACGCTTCTTCATGGCCATAGCTCCTGCTGAAACATGAGCAGTACGGAAAGCCTGCTGAAACTGATCCCATGTGACAGTGTCGATGGGATAAGTGGCTGTGAAATTCTCCCACCATGATGTTGCGGGTCCATCAAGCTGATGTGCGGAAAAATGCACCTTCTCCGCATCTGTGCATCCTGCAGTGGTCAACTTCTTTCCCATCTTGTGGATCCAATCATCTGCAACTATCGGCTCGGTGCTACTGGAGAACACCGGCAGATTCAGCCTCAAGAAACGGGCTAAGTGATCAACATGTGGTGGTGGTGGTGGGTTATTGTTGTTATTGTTGTTCCCCTGATTCTGATTCTAGACTAGTATCCGCATCAATGCATTCTGCTGCTGGATCAACTGGGTGAGCTCCAGTGAGAAAGCAAATCCATTGTCACGTCTCGGAGGCATCTGAGGGTTTAGAAAAGATGAGAAATAGAATAGAATGAGGTCTAGAGAGAAAAAACTACCCATATGCACATGAGACAAAGCAAACAATATCACTTCAATCAATTCAAACAAGGGCATACAATGGTCTAACTATTGTTACAAAAGTGGTCGAACTAAACTATACATTGGGGAATACTACTACTGTTATGGTGGTCGACTAGAAAAACTGCTCGGATGAAGACTCCATGATATCTGCTCCAGCTTCATCAACATAGTCATCATCACTATCGTCTGGGTCCGAGTCGATGTCGTCGATGATGATGTAGTTCTCCGGGCAAGTGCAATCATCGTCTTCTCCTCCAGTCACGGGAAATCCCATGAATACTTTTAGCTTCTTCTTCACATCATCATTCTTCTCTACGAGTGTCGTCATTTCCTCCTCATATCCATCATGCGTAGACTTGAGTTCTTCCTCCAACTCCATGATCTTGGTCAATGCCTTCTTCAGATCCATCATGCCTGCGCACATCTGGTTCTCCTGGCATCGTATGTGCTGGTTTAACTCCTGGATGAAAGCTGCAATTGATCTATCCTTCCTGGTGCTGATCATCTCCCATTGCTCATCTCGGCGCTCACAAATCTGGTAGATAGTATCCTTGAAATCCTTGTGGTAAACTTCTACAATGCGTCCCATGGTGATGTGAGCTGCCATGCTCTTTCCTAGACTCCAGGTTGGTGCATCAAAGGAAAACTCTATGGGCTCAGTGACTGGCATGAACGTTCTTCCTGGAACTTGAACTTGAATCATCCAGTGCTCTTCTTCAGGTAAAGTGGCGATGTAGGTCCCGGTGAAGCTTGGTACTCCAATGTTTAGGTATCTAGTGACTTCCTTCAGGTGGCGTCCAAAGGGTGTATCTTCATCCGGTTGCGTGAACTTGTTCCTTGCATTCGCCATCCTAAAAGAGTAGAAAAGATGAGGAGTCAGAAATGAGAAGAGAGAGTAGTGATCTAGGGCTTTATCTTAGTGGTCATGTCCTACAGTCAGCGTGTGCTTTGATACCATCTTGTAGCGACCAGACCTCAAACAGTCTGATCTCTGTGCATCAGTGTCATCCCTGGATCGGTAATGCTGACACGCACAGTACTTGAAGGATTTATAACAGAGTAGCAATCACACACTTATTACATCGAATGTCTCAAAAGAGAACTTATTACAATAAATATGGCTTAAGGCCATCTAATAACGATAACAACGAAAGGCTTGGAAGTTAAGCGAGTCCATCAACTCCAACGGCATCACTGAGTATAAGATCACGACCTAAGGCACCTTACTCGTCGTCTAAAAAGTCTGCAACTTGAACGTTGCAGCCCGAAAACGGGTCAGCACATAGAATATGCTGGCAATGTAACACATAGAGAGTAATGAATAGAATAATGCTATCACTACATGCATATATGGCTGGTGGAAAGCTCTATGGTTATAGTTTTGCATAAAGCCAATTTTTCCCTATAGCAAAGGAATAAATTGTATTTAACTATCATGGTGGTTGTTAAACATTGAGAAGGTTCCTCCAACTCAATCCCAATTAAGCATCATCATTAACCCAACTGAATTAAATTAAGTAACATGATGAGATTCACATGATAATCCAAGTACTAGATACTCAAAACGTCCATAACCGGGGACACGACTAACCATGATTAGTTTATACACTGCAAAGGTTTGCACACTTTTCCCTGCAAGACTCGATCTCCTCCGCTTGATTTCTCGCACTACATGGTGTTTGAGAAACGGATGACTGAGACACAGTCTTTCAGAAGCATTAACTGTCTACTCCAGGTAGACAGTACCAACCTACATCCCCTACATCTGCTAGTCTACCTCTTCAAGAGCTCACACAACATACTCAACTATGCTAGAGCCCATAGTAGCTTGCGGCTGCACACCAAAGTTTCTAGCATGAATAATCTCATGATCCCTTTGAGCCTGGGTGGCGGTCCATAGGAGAATCACACGGTACCCCGGGATTTCCAAAAATACAAGCAACACTCGGTTCCCCAGGTGCCTCAATCCACCCAGATGTGAATTTAAGTTGCCACCTTAAGTAAACCATTAAATAATGATCTCACATCTGTCATGGATACACTCACCCAATCCGCGTCTACTAGCATATCAAAGCAATATAAGCAAACGTAGAAGTAACTCCCAAAGGTTTGATAATAAAATAGGTAATAGGCACTACCTCATCTACTTCCCAAAACACACATATTAAACAGATCCTAATCATGCAATTGTTTGATGATTGATCTAATGCAATAAAACTGGGTAGTAAAAAAATATGATCAAAGTGTTACTCGACTGATTCCGATAAACGAGCGAAAAGTTATAATCGAACGAAAATCGGATCAGAAATCGCGATCAGAAATAATCACGGAAAATCCGAGAAAAAGAAAAACGGACGAACAAGCTAACGAACGAATGTTCGCTGTCTGCGGCTAAACGGCGAAAACCGTTCGTTAAAACATACGTACGGACGAACGTTCGCTAAATAACTGAACCGAGAAAAACCGACGAACCGAAACTAAAAAAACGGATCTAGTTTTTTTTAAACTAACGGTTTAAAAAACCCGGCGGCTACCTCGGGTCCGGCACGGATTCCGGCGAGGCGGCGAGGCGGGGTCCGACGGGTCGGCAGCGGCAGCTAGGGCGGCGGGCTGGCGGATCGGGCGGCGGGACGCAGCGGCGGCGGCAGCGGCTAGGGTTCGGCGGCGGCGCGGGCTGGGCTGGCGGTAGTGGTGGGCTTCGGGGCAAGGGGCCCCGTCTTATAAAGCCCCCCCCCCAGGGCGGAGTCCCACTCGGGTACGGCCCATAGTCGGTTTGACTTTTTTTAAATAATTTCGCGCAGAAAAATAAATAAAAGAAATACTAAACAGACTCCAAAAATGTCGAAATAAATTTTCCCCATCCTCTAAAATTAAGCCGGACAAGATGAACATTTATTTGTGACCTAAATGCAATTTTGAAAAACGCACATTTTTCCTAATTCAAATAAAAATAGCAATAAAATCCGAGTTAAAATCTTATTTGATTTTAATATTAAATCCTCAATATTTCTTTATTTTGGGAAAGTCATTTTATTCCCTCTCTCTTCTTTTTATAAAAGAAATATATGAAGATAAAATAATTAAAATCAAATTATCCTATTTTTCAAAATTTGAGAAAACTCAAATATGAAAATAACGAAATCCCCAACTCTCTCCGTGGGTTCTTGAGTTGCGTAGAATTTCTAGGATCAATCAAAATGCAATAAAATATGATATGCAATGATGATCTAATGTATAACATTCCAAATTGAAAATTTGGGATGTTACATCTCTATATCTTTATCTAAAGCTTTGATGTATGATGGCATCAATTACCAAAAAGGGGGAGATTGAAAGCACAAGTGCTCCCAGGGTGATTTTGGTAATTAATGTCAACATATCTCTTGTTGGACTAATACTTTTACCTAGTATATTTCAGATAAGTTCCAATGGAGTGGCATGGACTAGAGGATGTGGAACCCCTTAAAGATGCTAAGGGCAAAGGATTGGCTCAAGCTCAAAGCACAAGACTCTACATTTTACTTCTAGTGATCCAAGATCACATTGAGTCCATAGGAAAGCCAATACTATTAAGAGGGGATGAGGTGTTGCTTAATGGCTTGCTTGCTCAAAGTGCTTAGTGATATGCTCCAAAGCCCTCAAACCACTTTCTCACATCCACATATGTCCCAAACCAAAAGTCAAACTTGGCCCCATCGAATCTTTCTATCCGGCGCCACCGAGTTCTCTTGACATAGCCACTGCTAGAAACCCTAGTCTCTTTGGTCTCACCGATAGGGATCTTGGTCTCACCGAGATGGGATTGTAATCTCTCTGTTGCCCTTCGTAACATTTCGATCAAACGGAGATAAGCTATCGGTCCCACCGAGGTTGCAATGCAAACACTCTGTTTCCCTTTCATAATGTTTCGGTGCAACCGAGATGAGCGAATCGGTTACACTGAGTTTGCCTGACCAATGCTCTGTGTGTCTATTACCAAAATTGGTCTTACTGAGTTTGTGTAATCGGTCTCACCGAGATTACGTTATGCCCTAACCCTAATGACATCGGTCCCACCGAGTTGACATGTTGATCCCACCGAAATTCCTAATGGTCACATTATTTGCTAAATCGGTCCGACCGAGTTTCACGATTTGGTCCCACCGAGTTTGGTAAGTTGTGTGTAATGGTTAGATTTTGTGTGGAGGCTATATATACCCCTCCACCCACTCTTCATTCATGGAGAGAGCCATCAGAACATGCCTACACTTCCAACATACATTTTCTGAGAGGAAACCACCTACACTTGTGTTGAGGTCAAGATATTCCATTCCTACCACATAAATCTTGATCTCTAGCCTTTCCCAAGTTACTTTCCACTCAAATCTTATTTCCACCAAATCCAACTCCTGTGAGAGAGATTTGAGTGTTGGGGAGACTATCATTTGAAGCACAAGAGCAAGGAGTTCATCATCAACACACCATTTGTTACTTCTTGGAGAGTGGTGTCTCCTAGATTGGCTAGGTGTCATTTGGGAGCCTCCGTCAAGATTGTGGAGTTGAACCAATGAGTTTGTAAGGGCAAGGAGATCGCCTACTTCGTGAAGATCTACCCTAGTGAGGCAAGTCCTTCGTGGGCGACGGCCATGGTGCGATAGACAAGGTTGCTTCTTCGTGGACCCTTCGTGGGTGGAGCCCTCCGTGGACTCGCGCAGCCGTTACCCTTCGTGGGTTGAAGTCTCCTTCAACGTGGATGTACGATAGCACCACCTATCGGAACCACGCCAAAACATCCGTGTCTCCAATTGCGTTTGAATTCTCCAATCCCTTCCCTTTACTTTCTTGCAATTTTCATGCTTTACTTTCCGCTGCTCATATACTCCTGTCATGCTTGCTTGATATGTATTTGAATGTTAAAACTTGTGCCAAACTCCACTACAGCTTAAAGAGATTAAAAACTGCAACTTTTCTCACTTAGTGTCTATTCACCCCCCTCTAGACACCTCTTCTCGATCCTTTCAACATGCTACGGGAATGGAACACATGTCATTACCACTAGACGCGCAGTGCCGTGCAGCGGAAGAAGAGTTGGGGCAGCGCATCCACGTGGATCGTCTCCTCCTTGTCCGATCTCCCTCGAACAGCCGGTCGTCTAATCCCACGTACAAGTTCGCCGGAGCGGCACAAGTGCACCTCCTCTAATGATATCCGTGCATGCAAGAGGAACACCATGCGGCGGACTGCTAGGTCCGATCACAAAGTCGGCGGCGAGTGGAGGTGGCTATTCACAAGACATGCAAACCCTAGTGAGAGCGCCAAAGCGATCAACTGAATAAGTGCGCCGCACCTCCACTATTTATAGGCATCCGTCACGGGCTCAACACTTGGGCCTTGCACGGATCCTAAAGCCCAAAGTCTACTCGGTCGCGTTCCAAGTCCATCTCGGATCACATCCGACTAGTGTCCTCTGAACCGACCTTGTAGGTTCCTTCCCTTAAGTGCGCGGCCCCTTAGGTTCAAGTCGGCTTGGTCACAGTCCGGATCACCTCCGACTTGCTCGGTTGGTAGCGGCCTCTAGCAAAGCATGCTGACCACCAAGCAGACTATGAAGCTGGTTAGGCAAACCTATACAACGTATCACACTTCTATTCCCTTTGCCTCACGATATGTGTTGTCGGGCTCAAGGCGAGACTGTCATCCTTGTGCTAGCCCGACCTCTTTCTCGTTCCAGTGATACCGACCACAATCTAGATTATCCCATAATCCTTGTCGCATGGCCATGCTTATCCTGGTCGGATCACACAAGGGGCCTAGAGTATATCTCTCCTCATCGGAGGGGCAAATCCCATCTTGCTCGACCATGTCTCGCGGCATGGGCCTGGACAAGCGTGAAACCTACCTTTGTAACTACCCAGTCATGGAGTAGCATTTGATCGGACCAAAGCAGGTATGTCACCATCCCGAGTACATGCACCAGCTCAGGTCTTAGGACATAGAACGTATGTTGTACTAGAGACTCGGAGATGACATATCACTGCGTCTCATAGTTGGGCCTGCCCAACTCGGACCTTATCTCGACTCAGATTCGACTATGTTGAATCCGACCAGATCCTTGCGAGTCCATATTATCCGGTTAGCATCCAATGCCGCATGGCTAGTGTAGGACCTTGAGAAGAGGTGTCTAGAGGGGGGGTGATTAGACACTAAGAGCCAAAGTTGCAGTTTTTAAGATTCTTTAAGTTTAAGTGGAGTTTAGGCACAAGTTTAACATTCACAACATATAGCAAGCAAGCATGCAAAGAGTATAGGAGCAGCGGAAAGTAAAGCATGCAACTTGCAAGAAAGTAAAGGGAAGGGATTGGAGGATTCAAACGCAATTGGAGACACGGATGTTTTGGCGTGGTTCCGATAGGTGGTGCTATCGTACATCCACGTTGATGGAGACTTCAACCCACGAAGGGTAACGGCTGCGCGAGTCCACGGAGGGCTCCACCCATGAAGGGTCCACGAAGAAGCAACCTTGTCTATCCCACCATGGCCGTCGCCCATGAAGGACTTGCCTCACTAGCGGTAGATCTTCACGAAGTATGCGATCTCCTTGCCCTTACAAACTCCTTGGTTCAACTCCACAATCTTGTCGGAGGCTCCCAAGTGACACCTAGCCAATCTAGGAGACACCACTCTCCAAGAAGTAACAAATGGTGCGTTGATGATGAACTCCTTGCTCTTGTGCTTCAAATGATAGTCTCCCCAACACTCAACTCTCTCTCATAGGATTTGGATCTGGTGGAAAGAAGATTTGAGTGGAAAGCAACTTGGGGAAGGCTAGAGATCAAGATTCATATGGTAGGAATGGAATATCTTGGCCTCAACACATGAGTAGGTAGTTCTCTCTCAGAAATAGGATGCTGGAAGTGTAGGTTCATTCTGATGGCTCTCTCCACGAATGAAGAGGAGGTGGAGGGGTATATATAGCCTCCACACAAAATCTAACCATTACACACAACTTGCCAAACTCGGTGGGACCAAATTGATAGACTCGGTCGGACCGATTCAGCAAATCTAGTGACCGTTAGGATTTTCGGTGGGACTGATATGCAACTCGGTAGGACCGATATGGTTAGGGTTAGGGCATAACGTAATCTCGGTAAGACCGATTACACAAACTCGGTGGGACCGATTTTGGCAATAAGCTTTCCAGAGAGTTGGTCAGGCAAACTCGGTTTGACCGATTACCAAACTCAGTGGGACCGATTTTGATAATAAGTTAACCAGAGAGTTTGCATTGTAATCTCGGTAGTACCGATTGCTCAAACTCGGTGAGACCGATTTTGATAATGGACATACACAGAGAAATTACAATCCCATCTCGGTGAGACCGAGATCCCTATCGGTGAAACCAATTTGCCTAGGGTTTGTGGCAGTGGCTAAGACATCAAAACTCGGTGGCGCCGGATAGGAAGAATCAGTGGGGCCGATTTTGACTTTAGGTTTAGGACATATGCGTGGAAGTGGGAAAGTATTTGAGGGTATTTGGAGCATATCACAAAGCACTTGAAGCAAGAGGCTCATTAAGCAACACCTCATCCCTCCTTTTCCTATAGACTCAATGTGATCTTGGATCACTAAAATATAAAATGAAGAGTCTTGAGCTTGAAGCTTGAGCCAATCCTTTGTCCTTAGCATCTTGAAGGAGTTCCCAAATCCTTTAATCCATGCCACTCCATTGTTGAACTTATCTGAAACATACTAGATAAAAGTGTTAGTCCAACAAGAGATATGTTGACATTAATTACCAAAACCACCTAGGGAGCACTTGTGCTTTCAATCTCCCCCTTTTTGGTAATTGATGACAACATACATCAAAGCTTTAGATAAAGATATAAAGAATAGCAAGTAAAGCTTTGGAAAGACATGTAACAAGCATAGGCTCCCCCTACATGTATGCAATCATGTGAATATGAAATATAGAGGCATGTGATTGCATAACCATGATAGAGCAGGCAATGTGTTACATGTATCTTGGCCATATGCATCAGAGCAAAAAGTATTAAAGAGAATACCTTCATGCCCATGAGTCCTTCTTGCAAACAGTATGTACATCAGCAAGAGTTCCTCATTTACATGATTGTGATGCATACTTACCTTGTGGTCTTGAGTTGGCTTAGGATGGAATGAACTTGCGTAAACAAGGTTAGATAACATAGATGCATCTACTAGCCAGAGCAAACAGAAGAAACCACAAGAATACCAAGACTGGGATGACATGTAGAGAGTGAGTACTAAGTACTACATTGGACTAGACATGTCCCCAAGAGTAAAGATATGCAAAGAATTTAAATGATCTCTTTCCCTTAGATGTCTTGCTCCCCCTGAATCTAACATGGGATACTGGGAGAAGATAGGGAACAGAAAATCAGAGCTGAAGAAAAAACAGAGCTGAAAGATATGAATGATGATCAGAGCTAATGTATGCTAATGCAAATAAGCACAACAGATCATATGAACATGTCTCTCCCCTCAACAAGACATGTGGGCATCTCTCCTCTTGAACACCAAGCATCTGGGATCCTTGAGAAATACTTTCTACTAGTATTCTATCCCCCTGAAGATCTGTCTCTCTCCCCCTGAAGGATCTCTCTCTCCCTCTAAGATGTGATCTCTCTCTCTAAATGATAAGCTTTGATGTGATCTCTCTCTCCCCCTTTGACATCAATTTCCAAGAAGGGCTTGATAAAGATGTAATCTCTCTCTCCCTCTGAAATTTGTTGTGAATGGGTTTGATCCTTGAGTCACACCATAAAGCAATGATAAAAATGTGATGCTTTGTAGAGGACAAGATTCATTGAGTGGAGCTGGATCAGAAGAAACACAAAATAAGTGGCAAAGAGTTTTTCCTGTTGTGAAATCGGTGGCACCGAGTGGTATGCTTCGGTCGTACCGAAAGGATTCGGTTGGGCCGAAAATAACAAATCGATGAAACCGAGTTCATCGCTATGAAAATACTTGTCACCTCTGCTCACTAGACTAGTAAGATCTCACAAAGATTTGCAAGGAATTAACTGAAAGATGTGCAAGGAATTTGATGCAGAAAATGCAAAGCAAACAGAAAGAAATCTAGATGAAGTTTTTTTGAAAGGGGAAACACATATGCATGAGGCAAATCGAAAACACAGAAAAGAACACAAGAGAACTTCATCTAAAGATGGTCGGCGACAAAGTCACCTATGTTAGAGTATATTGACTTAGGAGTCAAGTGAGATCACTTGATCATAGCTCATACTCATCGTTTAAGCTCAAAATGGGGTTGCCATTTTTTGTTTAAGCATCTTGATGTATTCACATCTTGTCGAGTTGCTTTAACTCATGACTTGGAGTAAAGCTTCTCTAAGATGGAATGACATACCTTGGTTGGTGGTGATGTCCATGTAGTTGAACTTGTGTGGGTTGCTCAAGGTTGATGTAGCTCATCAAGAATTTGGAGCACCACTTGGAATTTGAGTCCATCTACCTACATGGGTTAGTTCTTGCAAGGAAGAGCACTTGTGTATCCAAAAATGACAATCATGAAGCTCATCATAGAATTTGTCAAAGGATATGTTTGAATGGTTCCGTGCTTCCTTGTCTTCAACCACCTTTGTGTAGAGAATTGGTGATGTAGAGATTGCTCAAGATATGAGTAGATTTCAACCTCATGGAATTTGATTCAACCAAGTACCTACATGGGTTAGATAACATGCAAGATACAAATATATCCAAGACATAAGATTTTCATCATAAGAGAAATATCAAGGATTAGTCATAAGCTCATGTCTTGCATGTATCCAATGGAGTTTCTACTCCAAGTTTGAAGCATCAATGATGTTCAATTCTCCTCTTAACCTGTAAAACACTTTCTCATCAAGAGGTTTAGTAAATATATCCGCTAATTGCTTTTCGGTGCAAACATGCTTAAGATCAATGTCACCCTTAGCAACATGATCTCGAATGAAATGATGACGAACTTCAATATGCTTAGTTCGAGAATGTTGCACAGGATTATGACCAATTTTGATAGCACTTTCATTGTCACAAAGCAATGGAACATGTCTCACATATATCCCATAATCTTTAAGAGTTTGGGTCATCCAAAGTAATTGAGCACAACATGAACCAGCGGCAATATATTCAGCTTCGGCGGTGGATAAGGATACCGAGTTTTGTTTCTTGGAGGACCAAGACACAAGAGATCTACCAAGAAATTGACAAGTACCCGAAGTGGACTTTCTATCAACCTTGTCTCCATCATAGTCCGAGTCGGAATAGCCAACAAGATCGAAAGAGGCCCTCTTAGGATACCAAATGCCAAAATTTGGTGTATGGATTAAGTATCTCACTATCCTTTTCACAGCCTTAAGATGACATTCTTTAGCAGCAGCTTGAAATCGTGCACACATGCACACACTTAGCATAATATCGGGACATGAAGCACATAGATATAACAATAAACCAATCATAGAGCGATAAACCTTTTGATCAACCGGTTCATCATCTTTGGTTAAGTCAAGATGTCCACTAGTAGGCATGGGTGTAGTCATACATTTGCATTCTTGCAAATTGAACTTCTTGAATAAGTCCTTGGTGTACTTTGTTTGAGAGACAAAAGTACCTTCCTTAGTTTGCTTGATTTGCAAACCAAGAAAGAATTTGAGTTCACTCATCATAGACATCTCAAACTTCTCCGACATTAGCTTCCCAAACTTTTCACTAAAATGAGGGTTAGTTGAACCAAATATAATATCATCAACATAAATTTGGCACACAAATAGTTCACCATTAACCCTTTTAGTAAAAAGAGTAGAATTGATTTTCCCAATTTCAAAGCCTTTTTCAATAAGGAACTTGGTCAAGCATTTATACCATGCTCTAGGAGCTTGTTTAAGACCATAAAGAGCTTTGTGAAGTTTGTAAACATGATTGGGTTTCTTAGGATTGACAAAGCCGGGAGGTTGCTTAACATAAACTTCCTCCTCTATTTCACCATTTAGAAAAAGCACTTTTAATGTCCATTTGGTACAAGGTGATATCATGATGATTAGCATAGGCAAGTAAGATGCGAATGGACTCAAGTCTAGCAATGGGGGCGTAAGTCTCACCATAGTCCATACCTTCGACTTGTGTGTAGCCTTGGGTGATGAGACGTGCTTTGTTGCGAACTACTTGTCCATCTTCATCTTGCTTGTTGCGAAACACCCATTTGGTACTGATGATGTTGTGGTTGTTGTCGGGCTTCTCAACCAATGTCCAAACTTGGTTCCTCTCAAAGTTGTGTAGCTCTTCATGCATAGCATTTATACAATCCGTATCTTCCAAAGCTTCTTCAACCTTCATAGGTTCAATGCTAGAGATGAAAGAATAGTTTTCACAAAAGTTAGCTAAACGAGTTTTAGAGCGAGTGATTCTCCTGGTTTGAATGTCATTGTAGATTTGCTCGACGGGATGATCTTTAGCAACTCTTGCTCGAACTCGTGAAAGCTTTTGCTTGGGTCTTCATTGAACATCTTCTTCATCTTGTTCTTCTTCTTCTTGGACTTCTTCATTGTTGGCGTTGTTGTTCTCTTGTCTTGGTGGAGAAGGAGGTTGTTGACGTTCATCTTGATGCACTTCCTCGTTTTCTTCATCTTGGTGTGTCTCACTTGTGGATGCTTCCGTATCAACTCTTGGTTCACCTCGTTGTGAAGTAGAAGCTTCCACTTCGACGGACGAGGTACTCTCCTTCACCTCCGTTGGACGGACCTTGCCAATAGACAAGTCTTGGATTGCTTCCGAAGGATCTTTGTCTCCTACATCAATTGGCAATTGCTCTACTTGCGAGCCGTTAGATTCATCAAACTTCACATCTACCGTTTCTTCAACCTTTCGGGTGAAATTGTTGTAGACACGGTAAGTGTGAGAGTTTGAGCCATAACCTAGTAGGAAACCTTCATGAGACTTAGAAGCAAATTTAGAATGACGATGCTTATCAAGAATGTAGCACTTTAAACCGAATACTCAAAAATAACCAACTTGGGGTTTGTTACCAGTGAGGAGCTCATATGCCGTCTTGCCGAGTAGCTTGTGAAGATACAAGCGATTTGTTGCATGACAAGCTGTCTCAACCGCTTCTGCCCAAAAGTGCTTCGGCGTCTTGTACTCATCAAGCATCGTTCTCGCCATTTCAATGAGCGTCCGGTTCTTCCTCTCAACAACTCCATTTTGTTGAGGTGTGTATGTAGCCGAGAACTCATGTGAAATCCCTTCTTCGTCAAGAAAGGTGTCCACATTTGCGTTCTTGAACTCCGTTCCATTGTCTCTGCGAACCTTCTTGATCTTCACTTCAAATTGGTTTTGGGCCTTCCTAGCGAAGTTTTTGAAGATCTTTTGGACCTGCGATTTATCATCGAGAAAGAACACCCACGTAAATCTGGAAAAATCATCAACTATAACTAGACCAAAAGAATTTTCACCGAGACTCTTGTAAGAGTTGGGACCAAAAAGATCCATGTGAAGTAGCTCGAGTGGCCTCCTTGTGGTCATGATGTTCTTCACGGGATGCCTTCCTCCAACCTGTTTACCTGCTTGACAAGCACTGCAAAGTCTATCCTTATCAAATATGACATCATTATCTCCAAGGATATGATTTCCCTTAATAAGCTTGTCAAGGTTTCGCATTCCAACATGACCTAATCGTCTATGCCATAACCAGCCTTTTGAGGATTTAGCAATGAAGCAAGTTTTAGGTTGAGCCTTTTTAGTGAAATCAACAATGTATAGATCACCTCTACGCACTCCGTAAAGACCATTTTATGATTGTCTCGACGAAACACTTGGCAATCTAATTCAATAAATAGGACATTGAAACCGAAATCAGCAAGTCTAGATACTGAAAGTAAGTTGTAACCAAGAGATTCAACAAGCATAACATTTTGTATGGAGCTATCATGTGATATGGCCACCTTACCGAGGCCAATCACCTTACCCTTTCAGTTGTCACCGAAAGTGACATACTTTCGAGGACTATCATTATCAGCAAGCTCACGAAACATGGATTTATCTCCGGTCATGTGATCGGTACATCCACTATCAAGAACCCATTCCTTTCCTCCTGACATATATCCCCGAAGATTTGCCATAAGACCAAAATGTCTCATTGCATCATCAAGATCGAAGTCACTATCATCATCCTCATCATAGTATCCATGTTCAACATCGTCATGTGGTGGATCAAATCCTAGAGAGGGTGATTCATTAGAATGAGTTTGACAATAATCTTGCTTGTGAATTCTTATAGCTTCGGAAATAATGTCACTAATAATACCAACATTTCCTTTGGCACGCATAAGGTTCGTAAGCTCAAATAGACGATCACCAAACATAGGATCACTAGTATTCATCTTACTCAAAGCAATAGACTTATGAATAATTTCATCAAGATTTTTCAAGGAATAATCGGGAAATCGTTCCTCAAGAAATTTCCATATAGTGTAGGCACACTTAAAAGTAGGCAAACATCCAATCAAGTTTCTAGGCAATCCTCTAAGGATAAGTTCGGCAGTTCTAAGATTCCTAATCATGTCAATAGACTCATCATGGGTAGGATGCATAGGATCAACGTAAGGTGCACAAGGACTAGCAATATACTTATTAAAATGATATTGATTGAAAATAACAAGCATCTCATTTTTCCACTCATGAAAATACTCTCCATCAAGAATAGGCACTCTATGTCTAAGACTCCCAATAGTAGACTCATCCATCTTCCTCCAATGGTGATTAAACCAAAGGAATGGAGACCAAAGCTCTGATACCACTTGTAGGACCTTGAGAAGAGGTGTCTAGAGGGGGGTGATTAGACACTAAGAGCCAAACTTGCAGTTTTTAAGATTCTTTAAGTTTAAGTGGAGTTTAGGCACAAGTTTAACATTCACAACATATAGCAAGCAAGCATGCAAAGAGTATATGAGCAGCGGAAAGTAAAGCATGTAAATTGCAAGAAAGTAAAGGGAAGGGATTGGAGAATTCAAACGCAATTGGAGACACGGATGTTTTGGCGTGGTTCCGATAGGTGGTGCTGTCGTACATCCACGTTGATGGAGACTTCAACCCATGAAGGGTAACGGCTGCGCGAGTCCGCGGAGGGCTCCACCCATGAAGGGTCCACGAAGAAGCAACCTTGTCTATCCCACCATGGTCGTCGCCCATGAAGGACTTGCCTCACTAGCGGTAGATCTTCACGAAGTAGGCGATCTCCTTGCCCTTACAAACTCCTTGGTTCAACTCCACAATCTTGTCGGAGGCTCCCAAGTGACACCTAGCCAATCTAGGAGACACCACTCTCCAAGAAGTAACAAATGGTGCGTTGATGATGAACTCCTTGCTCTTGTGCTTCAAATGATAGTCTCCCCAACACTCAACTCTCTCTCATAGGATTTGGATCTGGTGGAAAGAAGATTTGAGTGGAAAGCAACTTGGGGAAGGCTAGAGATCAAGATTCATATGGTAGGAATGGAATATCTTGGCCTCAACACATGAGTAGGTAGTTCTCTCTCAGAAATAGGATGCTGGAAGTGTAGGTTCGTTCTGATGGCTCTCTCCATGAATGAAGAGGAGGTGGAGGGGTATATATAGCCTCCACACAAAATCTAACCATTACACACAACTTGCCAAACTCGGTGGGACCGAAATTATAAACTTGGTCGGACCGATTCAGCAAATCTAGTGACCGTTAGGATTTTCGGTGGGACCGATATGCAACTCGGTAGGACCGATATGGTTAGGGTTAGGGCATAACGTAATCTCGGTAAGACCGATTACACAAACTCGGTGGGACCAATTTGGAAAAAGTCCATTTTAAACCCTGAACTTGTAGAGGTTCGGCGAAACAAACCCTCAAGTCGAAATCCCGGTCGATTGCACCCTGAACTATGCAATCCCGGTCTAAACTGAACCTTCGAGTCGTTTGGCAAACCAGGATCAACGACGTGTCACAGGATGGCCGGGATTGGTGCCATTTCGCCGCACTGTTCCCCTTGGGCCGGCCCGCTTTAGTTTTCTTTTTTCCTTCTTTTAAAACGCGCAGTTTTTTTATTCTTTAAAACTGCAAAAAAAAGAACGTAGGGTGACTCGAACTCGTGACCTGCTGCTGTTAGTCGACGGCAGTAACCACCAGGACAGCACATCATTGTTCACTTCCTCCCTGTTTCCTCTTTTTTTTCGGTTCTTTTTCTGATCTTTTTATTTATATTTTCATTTTTAATTTTTTGTTAAATTCGTGGACATCTTAGTAGGGAATACCAAACGAAAAAAAACCTCGTAAACCAATTTTTCAAAAGGAAAAAGGCCGCGGTTTTTTTATAAAAATTTCATGGATTTAGAAAAAAATCAAATGTTTTCAAAAGAAGTTCACAAATTTTCAAAAGAAAAGTTCTCAGAATTTTGAAAGAAGTTGTAAAAATGAAAAGAGTTCGTGTATTTGAAAAAAGTCCACGGATTCACAAAAAAGTCCACGAGTTTTGTAAAAAAATTCACGCATTAGATAAAAATGAAAAAAACTAAGAAATTGGAATAAATTATTCAGAAGAGGAGAGGTGGCGTGGTTGGTAAGGACAGTTTTTGCACCCTACGTTTTGTAGGAAAGTTCACAAATTTGGATAAATTTGCATCAAAGTTAGAAAAAGTTCATCAAATTTGAAAAATGTTAGTCGACTTGAAAAGTTCATCAAATTTAGAAAAAAATTCATTATTTTAAAAAAGTTCATGAATTCAAAAGATTCGAAAAAAAGTTCACAGAAACGAAAAAAATTCATAAACTCAAGAAAAGTTCACGAAATTAAAAAAGAAGAAAAACGGCCAAAAAAGCAAACAAGTTGTAATCTAGCACAACAAAATGATCGTTATTAAAAACACAATAAAAAATAAACTATCACGAAGCGGGTGTTGTGCCGGATGGTTAGGGCGCTCGTACATTACCTGTGAGGTGCTGGGTTCGAAACGTCACGGCGCATGTTTTTTGAAACGTTTTGCAGAAAAACGTACAGAAAAAAGAGTATGATGGGCCGGCCCAGTGCGCGCTGTGGTCAACATCGCTGCTGCTTGGCCCGCGAGCCAGACAAATCCCTGCCACGTCAGCGCTTTTATGTCTCAAATGATGTCAAGGTTCGATTTAGACCGGGATTGCATAGTTCAGGGTGCAATCGACCGGAATTTCAACTTAAGGGTTTATTTCGCCAAACCTCTACGAGTTTAGGGTTTAAAATGGATTTTTCCCGACCGATTATGGTAATAAGCTTTCCAGAGAGTTGGTCGGGCAAACTCGGTTTGACCGATTACCAAACTCGGTGGGACCGATTTTGATAATAAGTTAACCAGAGAGTTTGCATCGTAATCTCGGTAGTACCGATTGCTCAAACTCGGTGAGACCGATTTTGATAATGGACATACACAGAGAGATTACAATCCCATCTCGGTGAGACCGAGATCCCTATCGGTGAAACCAATTTGCCTAGGGTTTGTGGCAGTGGCTAAGACATCAAAACTCGGTGGCGCCGGATAGGAAGAATTAGTGGGGCCGAGTTTGACTTTAGGTTTAGGACATATGTATGGAAGTGGGAAAGTAGTTGAGGGTATTTGGAGCATATCACAAAGCACTTGAAGCAAGAGGCTCATTAAGCAACACTTCATCCCTCCTTGATAGTATTGGCTTTTCCTATAGACTCAATGTGATCTTGGATCACTAAAATATAAAATGAAGAGTCTTGAGCTTGAAGCTTGAGCCAATCCTTTGTCCTTAGCATCTTGAAGGAGTTCCCAAATCCTTTAGTCCATGCCACTCCATTGTTGAACTTATCTGAAACATACTAGATAAAAGTGTTAGTCCAACAAGAGATATGTTGACATTAATTACCAAAACCACCTAGGGAGCACTTGTGCTTTCAGCTAGTGAGACCGAGCCATCCACCGTGTCATATGCTAGTCTAGTTGGTTGCGCATCCACACAACCCTTTTGACTAGGGACCTTTTAGGAAAGTCATCATACAATGCATAGTCCCACAAACAAGTCACGTACTTGCTGATACACATGATTGATAATGTCCAAGGACTATCTTTATTCATAAACAGATAGGAAATATCATCATACATGAGTGCCTCTAGGGAATATCTCCAACAGTCTCCCACTTGCATTAGAGTCAAACAAATAGACATTGAATGCCCATAGCTCTAACATGCCCCTCATGCTTGGGTTGTGGTAGCGGCTTAGTCAATGGATCTGCAACATTTGCATCCGTGTGAATTTTGCATAAGTCTACATCACCATTCTTTACGATCTTTCGTATCAGGTGATATTTACGATCTATGTGTCTGACCTTGTGGTGATTTCTCAGCTCCTTGGCTTGTGCGATGACACCAGAATTATCACAATAAAGGTCCAATGGTTTTACTGAGGCTGGGAAAATATCAAGATCATCCAGAAAATGCTGGATCCAAACACCTTCCTTTGCACCTTCACAAGCCGCAATGTATTCGGCTTGTGTGGTAGAATCGGCCACCGTATCTTGCTTGGAACTCATCCAGCTCACTGCACCTCTGTTCATGATGTACATGAATCAAGACTATGATCGACAATCATCTCTGTCGGTTTGGAAACTAGCATCGGCATAACCCCTTACGACAAGCTCTTCCTCACCTCCATAAACTAGGATCATCTCTTTAATCCTTTTCAGGTACTTCAAAATAGTCTTTACCGCTGCCCAGTGACTCTCATCTGGGTTGGCCTGGTATCTACTTGTTAGGCTTATTGCAAAAGCAACATCAGGCCTTGTACATATTATGGCATACATGATGGATCCGATTGTTGAGGCATATGGAATCCTACTCATCCTGCTTCGCTCATTAGATGTCGAAGGACTCTGAGTCTCGCTTAGCCTTATACCATGTGAGAATGCAAGAACCCTTTCTTCGCCTCACTCATGTTGAACTGCTTCAACACTTTATCTATGTACGTGCTCTGGCTTAAGCCGAGCAGCCTCCTCGATCTATCTCTATAGATCTTAATGCCTAAAATATACACTGCCTCGCCAAGGTCTTTCATTGAAACATCATTTCCGATCAGTAGTATTTCATCCACATACAAGATCAAAAACACTATCGAGCTCCCACTTAACTTCTTGTATAAACAAGCGTCCTCTTTGCTTTTGATGAAACCGAGACTAGTAACAACCTCATCAAAACAAATATTCCAGCTCCGAGATGCTTGCATCAACCCATAAATGGATCTCTTGAGCTTGCATACCTTACTAGCGCTAATCGGATCGACAAAACCCTCGGGTTGTATCATATACACATCCTCGGTTAAATTTCCGTGAAGGAAAGCCGTTTTGACATCCATCTGCCATATCTCGTAATCGAAATATGCAGCTATAGCTAGTACGATCCTCACCGACTTCAACATTGCTACCGGCGAGTAAGTCTCGTCGTAGTCAATTCCTTGAACTTGTCCATAACCCTTAGCGACAAGCCGTGCTTTGTGGATCTGAACATTTCCATCCACATTGGTTTTCTTCTTAAAGACCCATTTGCAACCAATGGCAGTTACACCAGGTGGCAGATCAACCAAGTCTCAGACTTGATTCTCATCCATGGACTTTAACTCGGATCTCATGGCCTCCAGCCATGCCTCAGAATCTGGGGTCACCATCGCTTCTGCATACATGGTCGGCTCGTTGCTTTCTAGCAACAATAGATCACACACTCTACGCAATCTTTCCGACCTCCGTGGTTCCGGTGCCGCTTCCACTATGGGTTCCCTCACTGACTCCGGTATGATCTCATCACTAGCCGATCCATCCCCGAGTGTTCCTGGAATTTCTTCGAGTCGAACCGTCCTCCCACTGGTTGTAACATCCCAAAATTTTCTAAATTTTGGAATGTTAATAAATAATATAATGTTGATTAGGTTGCATTGATTTTCTAGAGAAATTAAAACTTTTGAGTCCTTGTTTAAAACTTTTTCAAACCATGTTATAAAAGTTGGATAATCTTTTATCCAATAAATAATCTTGGTTGAAAAGTTTATTCCAAAATTCAAAACAAGAATTTTCCTTCTTTTGGAATATTTTGAAACCACGCTCGATACTATGGAGTGAGAATAAGATGACTTTCTCAAATATGATGGATAAATATTTCATAGAAGATTTATTTGTTATTTGGAAAAAAAATTGGAATTTATTTGGGACCTTTTGGTGTCATTTAAATATTTCCAAATAACCCAAATAAAAATAATGAGAGGAGATAATATGACTTCTCCAACGATATATTTGGAAATGTTTAAACCTACACAATTATCATTTTGGGAATTTGCAAAATCTAAATTGATTTTTGAGTAATTCAATTATGCCATAAATGTTAATAGTATTTTGCACACACAAATAATTTCATTAAAATCTGAAACTATATTTTGTAGGCACCAAAGTATAATTATGTGTATGGCAACATTATCTATTTAAAGTTTTTTTCCTGTGCAACAAAGGTATTAACAAAAATAAATAACGTATAGCCATGGCCCAACTTAGCCCACCTGGCCGAACAGCCCACGAGCTAAGGGCTTGTCTTCCTCCTCGTGCCAGTACAGTACAGAGGGGCATCCATGGAATTCCCTATTCGTCGCTTATTGCGGCAAGTAGTCGACGCTTCGCATAGGGCGCAGCTCACCCTGGTCCGGCCCATTTTAGTGGTTTTCGCCTCGCGAGATGAACCGCAAAAAAGAATCGCGCCGGGGATCGAACCTATGACCTTTTGGTGTCATTTAAATATTTCCAAATAACCCAAATAAAAATAATGAGAGGAGATAATATGACTTCTCCAACGATATATTTGGAAATGTTTAAACCTACACAATTATCATTTTGGGAATTTGCAAAATCTAAATTGATTTTTGAGTAATTCAATTATGCCATAAATGTTAATAGTATTTTGCACACACAAATAATTTCATTAAAATCTGAAACTATATTTTGTAGGCACCAAAGTATAATTATGTGTATGGCAACATTATCTATTTAAAGTTTTTTTCCTGTGCAACAAAGGTATTAACAAAAATAAATAACGTATAGCCATGGCCCAACTTAGCCCACCTGGCCGAACAGCCCACGAGCTAAGGGCTTGTCTTCCTCCTCGTGCCAGTACAGTACAGAGGGGCATCCATGGAATTCCCTATTCGTCGATTATTGCGGCAAGTAGTCGCCGCTTCGCATAGGGCGCAGCTCACCCTGGTCCGGCCCATTTTAGTGGTTTTCGCCTCGCGAGATGAACCGCAAAAAAGAATCGCGCCGGGGATCGAACCTATGACTTCCTGTAGCGGTACAAACCGAGCTAGCCACCGTGACTGGCTCGTGGATCTATATTAATAGCAATGCTAAACTTAAAGAAACTAAAAGCGACGAAAACACCATTTGTTCCTTCTACTATTTTTTCTTCAGTCTTATTCTCTTCTTTCTTTTTTCTTGTTTTCTTTGTTTTTCCTTTTTAATGTTTTTTACTTTTTCTTTGTAAGCTTTTCGAAAAGTTCAAATATGGTTCAGAATTTTCAAAAATGTCCTTTTTGTCAAATATTGTTCATATTTCTGAAATAGTGTTCACATTTACAAAATTTTGTTCAAAATTTCGAAAAATGTTCATGATTTTTTTGTTTGTTTTTCAGTTTTTCAAAATTTTGTTCACATTTGAAATCTTTTAAATTATTCATAAAATGTTCGAGTTTCATATCTTGTTCGCATTTTTAAATATGTTCACAATTCGAAATAATGTTCGCATTGTCAAATTTTGTTCAGAGTTACAAAAAATGTTCCCTTTCTCAAAAATTGTTCACATATCCAAAAATATGTTCGCTTTCTTCAAATTTTGTTCCAAGTTTAAAAAAATGTTCGAGTTTCCAATCTTGTTCGCATTTCCAAAAAATGTTCACAATTCGAAATAATGTTCGCATTGCCAAATTTTGTTCAGAGTTACAAAAAATGTTCCCTTTCTCAAAAATCGTTCACAGATCCAAAAATATGTTCGCTTTCTTCAAATTTTGTTCCAAGTTTTAAAAAATGTTTGAGTTTCCAATCTTGTTCGCATTTTCAAAAAATGTTCACAATTCGAATAATGTTCGCATTGCCAAATTTTGTTCAGGGTGACAAAAAATGTTCCCTTTCTCAAACATTGTTCACAGATCCAAAATATGTTCGCTTTCTTCAAATTTGTTCAAAGTTTCAAAAAATGTTTGCTTTTTCTATTTTTCGTTTAAAATTTTATGAAATGTTCTTGTTTCTGAATTTTTGTTCAACATTACAAAAAAACTTTGCTGTTTTTCAAAAAATCGTTCACAGGTCAAAAAATGTTCAGCATTTTAAAATAATTATTCACTATTTTTGGAATTGTCCGCATTCAAAAAAAGATACAGGTTTTGCAAACGAACTGCGTTTTTCCTGCAAAAAAAAAGAATGAACTGCGTTCGAACTTCTAAAAAAGTTTAGATCTGTCATGGATTATGCTCTTATAGTGCTTGCTGCTTAGTACTGGCAGAGAACGTGTAGTGGTGCAATGGCTATGCACGCGGGTACTAATCGAGAGGTCTCGAGTTCGAATCTCTAGTCGCCTTCAGCTTTTTGCGTTGTATATTTTACGTCAGTAGCTGCTCCTTTGTGGGCCGGCCCAAACGAGGCACCCCTGTACGAAGCCCCTCCAGTCTGCCGCAGAACGCGGCAGATAGGTCCCGGCATCCATGGCCACGTACCATCCCCACCTGCTGCCCACCCCGTCCCCTTCTCTCCCTCGCCCTGAAACTGCTTGGAACGGAACCCCCTCGCCTGCCTCGACCCCTCCCATCCCTCAGTGCGCCTAGGAGACTCCCATAGTGGCCATTACAAGGCAGAGGAACAGCCACCATTAAGAACCACCATCTGCTCGAATTCTGACCTCCCCCTCTCCTATAAATAGTACTCATAGGCGCACCTAACATCCCTCATCCCCTCCCGAGAAAACCCCTCTCTTTGTCGTCCTCCTCTGTGAGCAATTGCTCGTCGGAGTTTGGAAACTCCAGCGGCCGCTCCACGCCGCCACGGGACGAGGTCGAGCCCGGGACATTGCCCAACGGACTTTACTCGTCGACCTCTTCGATGTCCTCTTTCTACTTGACGTCAGGGAGCTTCTTCCACAAGTCCGGCGACCAACTCCGGTGAGCTCTCTCTAAATCCCGTAAAAAAATTCAGAAAAATATCCAAACTTTGGAAATTCGTATCTTCCAAACCATATGTCCGATTTCGACAAATAAGGTATCCCTGGATTCATGGGAACCTGTAGTTTTTAATGAAATTATAAAATTTCACTTTTGAGGAAAATAAAATTTAGTTTTGATTTAAATACTAATTTAAGTATTTTTTTTCTATATCTTTTAATCCATAATTCATATGAAAATGTTTAATATATAAAAATTTGTCTTTGGAACCATACCAATCTGCTAGAACTCATAGATTAATTTTTTTAGCAAGGTTTAGTTGCTGTTTTAGCCCAACACCCTAACTCCGACCTTCGTTGATCATCGATTAACCAACTCATCAAAGTAAAATTGTTTCATTGTTAAAAACCATTAGATAGATCCCTAGAAACCTCTCTGGTCATATTCCATCACTATACAAATTTGGACTTAGGAAATGTTACATAAATTTTGTGCCATCAACTCCATCTATCATTCTCATTGGACCCAAGTCAAATATTCCAATCAAACCCATTATAGACTGTCGTAGAACTTGGTCACACAACCCTTCAAACCATAATCCTCACTTAGTATCAATATTATCCGACCTTAGAATATGACTATGTCATATTTTCTTCCAAGACCACACCTGATCCTATATGAATCCTAACAATGCCCTAGAAATTATTGATAGTGGCAAACGAATAATTTGTGTTGTTATTTGGATTTTTATTGTATGTTGAATGCTTGCTTGAACCATTGTCATGTGAATGTGGATATGCCAAGTGTCTTACTTGAGTTATTTATCGCATTAGATTACGACGAGTGCGAAGGTGAATTCTATGAGGAGGTAGAACCCTGTTACTGTGAAACCAAAGGTAAGTTGCAATTTGATCATGCCCTGACCTATATTATTTAAATTATGCACATATTTTTAATTGTAATATTATGCATGTTTTCCTAAAGTTTGCAAAGTATTTTTACTAGCTAGAGCCTTAGGTTCAAGACTTACTACCATGCTTGGCCGCGCTTGCACAAATGGGTGGGTTGAAAATCAAACAAGTTTTAAACATTTAAACTTGCCTTCTTTTGGGCAACATTTTGTGAAAACTTTTGAAAAAAAAACAAAAAAATATACTATTTTACTTCTACTCCCTGGGCGGAATGGCATTGACGGGAGCGTCTACAAGTGATTGCGCCCATCGGGGTCTTGCAGTGAATGCGCCCGACTGGGGTCTTGCACAGGTTTTTGGAGGGTGGGGATTGAGATCTTCCAAGTACAGTTTGATGTAGCTTCCAGTACAGCCACATGCTACTATGGGATCTGGCTTAGCTTAGTACTAATGGGAAAACCTACCCCAGGACCGCCATCGGAGAGAGGCCTTCGTGCCGAAGTTGCGGGCGGCTTGGCGGTATAGGGGGCTGTTACAGAAAGGCTTTGTCACAATCTCCTCCTAGTCGTACACCCAAGTGTGTAATGATAGAAGGGGTTGGTTGTGTCATGTGGGGAACGTGTACGACCTCTGTAGAGGGTTTAACCTAATCGATTAGCCGTGCCCCCGGTTACGGGCAATTTTGAGCAACTGAAGACTTGGACTGAGAAAGAATCTCCCCTCTCTTTTCTAAACATCTGTTTTAAGGGTTAAAGTTGAGGAATGAGCACAGTGAATGTGTTTCACTTCAACCTTATGTTTGTTTTAAAACTATTTTGGAGAATGAGCACTGGTGCGTATATCCATGTGTCTCACTCCTACCTTTTATACTAAAAACTATTTCTATTTCAAAGAAGTTTACAAAAATTTAGTATAGGAGAAAAATTGGTTTTATGCAAAGGAAACCTCTACCAATACTTACCCTGCATATATATTCTGTTATACTTTCCTTTGCAACTTGCGAGTACATTCCACGTACTCATCTGCACCTGTCATGTGCAGATCTCAATAGATTAAGAGACGATAGGGTTATGGTCTACACTCAACGAGCCCAGTGGCGTTGATGGAGCCCTAACTTAGTGACTACGTATTATTCCGCTGTATTATATGCCAGCATTGAGTTGTGCCAATGGTATGTATTTGTTTAATTCTGGATGTACCATTGTAGTAAAATGATGTATGTTTTACTGATATTCATTCTTGTTACTGTGTGTGCTAGCAATGATTCAGGGATAGCACAGCAAACACAGAGACTTGGATTTACCAAATCCGGTTGTGACACTGGCCTCCCGACTGAGAAACTCTTTCTCAAGGAAAACCCCGTTTCGAGCAACAAACACTTTGTTCTCTTCCCGGTTGTAGAAACTATATCCCAAGGTTTCCCTCGGATATCCCATGAATATGCATTTATCTGATTTAGGTGTAAGCTTGTCTGACATAAGTCGCTTGACAAATGCTTCACAACCCCAAATCTTTAGAAAAGACAAACTGGGACTCTTCCCGGTCCACATCTCATTTGGTGTCTTGTCTACGGATTTTGATGGTACCCTGTTAAGTGTGAAAGCTGGAGTTTCTAGAGCATATCCCCAGAATGACAAGGGTAAATCCGATTTGCTCAACATAGACTGGACCATGTCCAACAAGGTCCTATTCCTCCGTTCTGACACGCCGTTTCTCTGTGGCGTACCTGGAGGTGTGAGCTGAGGTACTATACCTCGGCTTTTTAGATGATCATCAAACTCCTGGCTCATGTACTCACCTCCACAATCAGATCGTAGAAGTTTTATAGTCTTGCCGAGTTGATTCTCAACCTCGTTCTGAAACTCTTTGAACTTTTCAAAAGTCTCCGACTTGTGCCGCATCAAATAGATATACCCATATCTACTCAAGTCGTCAGTCAAAGTCACGAAGTACTGATAGCCACCCCTGGCAGTTGTGCTCATTGGACCACACACATCATTATGTATAAGTTCCAATAGCTCGGACGCCCTCTCGCAACTCTTTGAGAAAGGAGACTTAGTCATCTTGCCGAGCAAGCATGATTCGCATGTATCGAACGACTCAAAGTCGGACGAAGTTAGGAGCCCATTGTCATGGAGCTTCTTCATGTGTTTCAGACTAATGTGTCCAAGCCGGCAATGCCAGAAGTATGTCGGATTTATCTCATTAGGCTTATGCCTCTTGACATTCATGTTATAGACCGCTTCCTGTTCCAGATTCAATATAAATAGCCCATCAACAATGCATGCATAGCCATGGAATATACCATTCAAAAATATCGAACAACCATTGTCCTTTAAATTGAATTCATAACCTTGACTCATCAAACATGAGGCAAAAATAATGTTTCGACTAAGTGCAAGAATGTAATAACAATTATTCAATTCCATAATGAATCCGGAAGGAAGCTGGAGCTGCATCGTGCCGACCTCCAACGCAGCAACTCTTGCTTTGTTGCCGACCCTGATGTCAATCTCCCCTTGTGCCACACGCCTAGTTCTTACCAGCCCCTGCATCGAGTTGCAAGTATGAACAACCGATCCGTTATCAAATGCCCAAGAGCTACTAGGTATGTCAGCAAGGTAAATGTCTATAACATATGCAACAAGTGTACCTTTACCCGAAGAAGCATTTCCGGCCTTCTTGCCATGCTCTACAAGCCACTTGCTACAGTTTCTCTTCCAGTGACCGGTCTCCTTGCAGTGATAGCAAATGGTCTTCGAGTCCGGTCCAGACTTCGGTGCAGTGGTGGAGGTTACCGTCTCTGTGCCCTTTGCCTTAGCCTTTTTCTTGGACCAACTCTTCTTGAACTTAGCCGATTTCTGCACCATCAACACTTGATGCGTACCTTTCTTAATATCCTGCTCTGCCACTTGGAGCATCCCATGCAATTCAGTGAGCTTCTTATCCATGCCATGCATATGATAGTTCGAGATGAACGTCCCATAGCTAGGTGGAAGAGAACCCAGAACTGCATCTGTAGCCAGCTCATCCAAGAGCGGGAAGCCCAACCGATCCAAAGCTTGCACATATCCGATCATCTTGATCACATGTTGGCTCAGTGGATCACCTTTCTTCAGCTTGCAATCCATCAAGGATCGCCAGACGTTGAACCTCTCGGTCCTAGCCTGTGTCTGAAACATGCTCTTGAGACTCTCGATCATATTGTAAGCCTCAACATTTTTGAAATGCTGTTGCAAATCAGTCTCCATACAAGCCAGCATCAGACAGCTGATCTCTGTTGATTCATTAATGAGTTTCTGGTAGGCATTCTTAGTTGTGGCATTAGCATTACTGGTAGGTTCCTCTGGAAGTGGATCCTCTAGAACATGTTCTTTTTTATCGTGCTTGAGAACAATCCTCAGATTTCTATACCAGGTGGTAAAGTATGTTCCATTCAGTTTATCCTTTTCCAGAATTGATTTCAATGCAAAGTTGGGTTGAGAAGGTGGTGCCATTGATCTACAACAAAAAAAATATGCAATCACTAAGCAATGTGTTTATGTAGAGTAATTCTAGCCTAAACAGAAATACTCCCACTGAAGTCAGCATCCCTCCGCAAACTCTCGGTGATTCAGGATCCGACTAGCGCATGTGACTAGTGAGTTTTAGCATCACTGCTAGCCAACATACCTATTCGGTAAGCAACTCCTTGCTAATCGTATCTCTATATGACTCTTGTCGGTCGGGAAGGTATCTCATACCCTGGCTCCCAACCTTCTTTGCCACAAGGACCAAAACCGTTTTGATAGCCTTGTCAAGTTAACTTGATGCAGTGCATGTTCGTGTCCGACATGAACCCTTCAGTTCAAGGACACCTAGCAGCACCCCAATTTTAGGAGCACACTACTAGACGTACTTGACATGCGAAGGTGCAACATTGGGGATGGCAATTCACTTGATATTCATGAGGGATCTTTCTACCATTCTAACATGCATAGAAACAAAGAAGCATAGCAATCACAAATAAACACATATTGTGAAATAGTATGGCTCCTTCATGGAAGTTCTTCCAGGTCGGCTCCGACTCTGATGACCATCTAGGAACTCAATCTTGTTTGTCACGCAGGGACGCCAAGCCACCAACCTGATCTCTATTATCCAACTACTACAACTAGTAATGAATTTTACATAGAGTCACAAGTTGACACGCAGGTCGTTATACAATATAATGACAGCACTTTGGCTCCTGCCGTCTGGAAAACATGACACGCAGGCCACGTATAAATTACACACATGCATCACATACACATGAGCCATACTATTCACATCAAACATGCAAAACAAAGTTCTGCATCGAATCGTATTCTACCGGTTTGTGTGTCGGGTACGAAATACACGACGCTACGCACACGGCGGTCCCTTGGGGTCTCTGCTATTGGGGTAATCTATGCATAGGGGTTGATGCACGTTTTTATTATCTTTTCTCCCATAGAAACTTTGGGGTCTCCTTGTAGTTCTTTGTGTGGATTGAATATTATGATCATGAAGTTATTTGATGCATATCGTAGAATTAACTCACGGATACTTGTGTTGACATTGGAGTATCTAGGTGACATTAGAGTTGGTTGATGTGTGTCATATGGTGTTATTTAGTACAAACTCTTGGTTAGATTGATCGGAAAGAATAGCTTTGTGTTATTTTAGTATGAACCCTAGGATAGATTGATCGGAAAGAATAGCTTTGAGGTGGTTTCTGAAGGAAATATGCCCTAGAGGCAATAATAAAGTTATTATTTATTTCCTTATTTCATGGTAAATGTTTATTATTCATGCTAGAGTTGTATTAACTGGAAGCTTAGTACATGTATAAATACATAGACAAACATAGTGTCACTAGTATGCCTCTACTTGACTAGCTCATTGAATCAAAGATGGTTAAGTTTCCTAACCATAGACATGAGTTGTCATTTGATTAACGGGATCACATCATTAGGAGAATGATGTGATTGACTTGACCCATTCCGTTAGCTTAGCACTTGATCGTTTAGTATATTGTTATTTCTTTCTTCATGACTTATATATGTTCCTACAACTATGAGATTATGCAACTCCCATTTACCGGAGGAACACTTTGTGTACTACCAAATGTCACAACGTAACTGGGTGATTATAAAGGTGCTCTACAGGTGTCTCCGAAGGTACATGTTGAGTTGGCGTATTTCGAGATTAGGATTTGTCACTCCGATAGACGGAGAGGTATCTTTGGGCCCTCTCGATAATGCACATCACTATAAGCCTTGCAAGAAATGTGACTAATGAGTTAGTTGTAAGATGATGCATTACATAACAAGTAAAGAGACTTGCCAGTAACGAGATTGAACTAGGTATTGAGATACCGACGATCGAATCTCGGGCAAGTACATACCGATGACAAAGGGAACAACGTATGTTGTTATGCGGTTTGACCGATAAAGATCTTCGTAGAATATGTGGGAGCCAATATGAGCATCCAGGTTCCGCTATTGGTTATTGACCAGAAACGTGTCTCGGTCATGTCTACATAGTTCTCGAACCCGTAGGGTCCGCACGCTTAAAGTTTGATGACGGTTATATTATGAGTTTATGTGTTTTGATGTACCGAAGGTAGTTCGGAGTCCCGGATGAGATTGGGGACATGACGAGGAGTCTCAAAATGGTCGAGACATGAAGATTGATATATTGCACGACTATATTTGGACACCGGAATGGTTTCGGGGGTTATCGGATATATACCAGAGTACCGGGGGGTTACCGGAACCGAGAAGAGGAGGGGCGGCCAGGGCAGGCCGCGCGCCCCTCCCCCTCTAGTCCGAATAGGACAAGGAGGGGGGCGACGCCCCCTTTCCTTCCTCTCCTCTCTCCCTTCCTTCCCCCTGTCCTACTTGGACAAGGAAAGGAGGGAGTCCTACTCCCGGTGGGAGTAGGACTCCTCCTAGCGCGCCTCTCCTGGCTGGCCGCCCCCTCCCCCCTTGCTCCTTTATACACTGGGGCAGGGGGCACCTCTAGACACAACAACAATTGATCCCTTGGATCTCTTAGCCATGTGTGGTGCCCCCCTCCACCATATTCCACCTTGGTAATATCGTAGCGGTGCTTAGGCGAAGCCCTGCGTTGGTAGCATCATCAACACCGTCATCACGCCATCGTGCTGACAGAACTCTCCTGCAAAGCTCTGCTAGATCGGAGTTCGTGGGATGTCATCGAGCTGAACGTGTGCATAACTCGGAGGTGCCATGCGTTCGGTACTTGGATCGGTCGGATTGTGAAGACTTACGACTACATCAACCGCGTCGTCATAACGCTTCCGCTTACGGTCTACGAGGGTACATAGACAACACTCTCCCCTCTCGTTGCTATGCAGCACCATGATCTTGCGTGTGCGTAGGATTTTTTTTGAAATTACTACGTTCCCCAACAGTGGCATCCGAGCCTGGTTTTATGCGTAGATGTTATATGCACGAGTAGAACACAAGTGAGTTGTGGGCGATACAAGTCATACTGCTTACTAGCATGTCATACTTTAGTTCGGCGGTATTGTTGAATGAAGCGGCCCGGACCGACATTACGTGTACGCTTACGCGAGACTGGTTCTACCAACGTGCTTTGCTCATAGGTGGCTGGCGGGTGGCAGTTTCTCCAACTTTAGTTGAACCAAGTGTGGCTACGTCCGGTCCTTGTGAAGGTTAAAACAACACTAACTTGACGAAATATCATTGTGGTTTTGATGCGTAGGTAAAAATGGTTCTTGCTAAGCCCGTAGTAGCCACGTAAAACTTGCAACAACAAAGTAGAGGACGTCTAACTTGTTTTTGCAGGGCATGTTGTGATGTGATATGGTCAAGACGTGATGAGATATAATTTGTTGTATGAGATGATCATGTTTTGTTGAAGTTATCGGCAACTGGCAGAAGCCTTATGATTGTCTCTTTTGCATAAGATGCAAGCGTCAAATAATTGCTTTACTTTATCGCTATGCGATAGCAATAGTTGCAAGAGCAATAGTTGGACGACACATTGATATAGATCAAGATGATGGAGATCATGGTGTCGTGCCGGTGACGATAGAGATCATGACAGTACTTTGGAGATGGAGATCAAAGGCGCAAGATGATCATGGCCATATCATGTCACATATTTTGATTGCATATGATGTTTATCTTTTATACATCTTATTTTACTTAGTTCGACGGTAGCTTTATAAGATGATCTCTCACTAAATTTCAAGGTATAAGTGTTCTCCCTGAGTATGCACCGTTGCGAAAGTTCTTCGTGCTGAGACACCACATGATGATCGGGTGTGATAGGCTCTACGTTCAAATACAACAGGTGCAAAACAGTTGCACACGCGGAATACTCGGGTTAAACTTGAGAAGCCTAGAATATACAGATATGGCCTCGGAACACTGGAGACCGAAAGGTCGAGCGTGAATCATATAGTAGATATGATCAACATAATGATGTTCACCATTGAAAACTACTCCATCTCACGTGATGATCGGACATCGTTTAGTTGATTTGGATCACGTGATCGCTTAGATGATTAGAGGGATGTCTATCTAAGTGGGAGTTCTTAAGTAAGATGATTAAATTGAACTTTAATTTATCGTGAACTTAGTCCTGGTAGTATTTTGCAATTTTTTTTGTAGATCAATAGCTCACGTTATTGCTTCCCTACGTTTATTTTGATATGTTCCTAGAGAAAAATATGTTGAAAGATGTTAGTAGCAATGATGCAGATTGGATCCATGATCTGAGGTTTATCCTCATTGCTGCACAGAAGATATGTCCTTGATGCACCGCTAGGTGACAGACCTTTGCAAAAGCAGATGCAGACGTTATGAACGTTTGGCTAGCTCAATATGATGACTACTTGATAGTTTAGTGCACCATGCTTAACGGCTTAGAATCGGGACTTCAAAGACATTTTTAACGTCATGGACCATATGAGATGTTCCAGGAGTTGAAGTTAATATTACAAGCAAATACCCGAGTTGAGAGATATGAAGTCTCCAACAAGTTCTATAGCTAAAAGATGGAGGAGAATTGCTCAACTAGTGAGCATGTGCTCAGATTGTCTGAGTACTACAATCACTTGAATCAAGTGGGAGTTAATCTTCCAGATAAGATAGTGATTGACATAGTTCTCTAGTCACCATCACCAAGTTACTAGAACTTCGTGATGAACTATAGTATGCAAGGGATGACGAAAATGATACCCGAGCTCTTCGTGATGTTGAAATCGACGAAGGTAGAAATCAAGAAAGAGCACAAGTGTTGATGATTGACAAGACCACTAGTTTCAAGAAAAGGGCAAAAGGGAAAGAAAGGGAAACTTCAAGTAGAATGGCAAGCAAGTTGTCTCTCCCGTGAAGAAGCCCAAAGCTGGACCAAAGCCTAAAACTGAGTGCTTCTGCTGCAAAGGAAATGGTCACTGGAAGTGGATCTACTCCAAATATTTGGTGGATAAGAAGGATGGCAAAGTGAACAAGGGTATATTTGATATACAGGTTATTGATGTGTACCTTACTAGTGTTTATAGTAGCCCCTGAGTATTTGATACTTGTTCGGTTGCTAAAAATTAGTAACTCAAAATAGGAGTTACAGAATAAACAGAGACTAGTTGAGGGTGAAGTGACAATGAGTGTTGGAAGTAGTTCCAAGATTGATATGATCATCATCGCACACTCCCTATACTTTCGGGATTAGTGTTAAACCTAAATAAATGTTATTTGGCGTTTACGTTGAGCATGAATATGATTTGATCATGTTTATTGCAATACGGTTATTCATTTAAAGTCAGAGAATAATTGTTGTTCTGTTTACATGAATAAAACCTTCAATGGTCATACACCCAATGAAAATAGTTTGTTGGATATCGATCGTAGTGATACACATATTCATAATATTGATGCCAAAAGATGCAAAGTTAATAATGATAGTGCAACTTATTTGTGGCACTGCCGTTTGGGTCATACCAGTGTAAAGCGCATGAAGAAAGTCCATAAAGATGGACTTTTGGAATCACTTGATTATGAATCATTCGATGCTTGTGAACCGTGCCTTATGGGCGAGATGACTAAAACTCCGTTCTCCAGAACAATGGAATGAGCTAATAACTTATTGGAAATAATACATACCGATGTATGCGGCCCGATGAGTATTGATGCTCGTGGCGAGTATCGTTATTTTCTGACCTTCACAGATGATTTGAGCAGATATGGGTATATCTACTTGATGAAACATAAGTCTGAAACAGTTGAAAGGTTCTAAGAATTTCAGAGTGAAGTGGAAAATCATCGTAGCAAGAAAATAAAGTTTCTACGATCTGATCGTGGAGATGAATATTTGAGTTACGAGTTTGGCCTTCATATAAAACAATGTGGAATAGTTTCACAGCTCACGCCACCTAGAACACCACAGCGTAATGGTGTGTCTGAACGTCATAACCGCACTTTATTGGATATGGTGCGATCTATGATGTATCTTACCGATTTACCACTATTGTTTTGGGGTTATGCATTAGAGACAGATGCATTCACTTTAAATAGGGCACCATCAAAATCCGTTGAGACGACGCCTTATGAACTATGGTTTGGCAAGAAACCAAAATTGTCGTTTCTTAAAGTTTGGGGCTGCGATGCTTATGTGAAATAGTTTCAACCTGATAAGCTCGAACCCAAATCGGAGAAGTGCGTCTTCATAGAATACCCAAAGGAAACTGTTGGGTACACCTTCTATCACAGATCCGAAGGCAAAATATTCGTTGCTAAGATGGATCCTTTCTAGAGAAGGAGTTTCTCTCGAAAGAAGTGAGTGGGAGGAAAGTAGAACTTGATGAGGTAACTGTACCTACTCCTTTATTGGAAAGTAGTTCATCACAGAAATCAGTTCGAGTGATTCCTACACCAATTAGTGAGGAAGCTAATGATATTGATCATAAAACTTCAGATCAAGTTACTACCGAACCTCGTAGGTTAATCAGAGAAAGATCCACACCAGAGTAGTACGGTAATCCTATTCTGGAGGTCATGTTACTTGACCATGGCGAACCTACGAACTATGAGTAAGCGATGATGAGCCCAGATTCTGTGAAATGGCTTAAGGTTATGAAATCTGAGATAGGATCCATGTATGAGAACAAAGTATGGACTTTGGTGGACTTGCCCGATGATCGGCAAGCCATAGAAAATAAATGGATCTTCAAGAGGAAGACGGACACTGATAGTAGTGTTACTATCTACAAAGCTCGACTTGTCGCAAAAAGTTTTTCGACAAGTTCAAGGTGTTGAATACGATGAGATTTTCTCACTCGTATCGATGCTTAAGTCTGTCCGAATCATGTTAGCAATTGCCACATTTTATGAAATCTGGCAAATGGATGTCAAAAACTGCATTCCTTAATGGATTTATTAAAGAAGAGTAGTATATAATGCAACCAGAAGGTTTTGTCAATCCTAAAGGTGCTAACAAAATGTGCAAGCTCAAGCGATCCATCTATGGACTGGAGCAAGCATCTCGGAGTTGGAATAAATGCTTTGATGAGTTGATCAAAGCATATGGTTTTATACAGACTTTTGGAGAAGCCTGTATTTACAAGAAAGTGAGTGGGAGCTCTGTAGCATTTCTAATATTATATGTGGATGACATATTGTTGATTGGAAATGATATAGAATTTCTGGATAGCATAAAAGGATACTTGAATAAGAGTTTTTCAAAGAAAGACCTCGGTGAAGCTGCTTACACATTGAGCATCAAGACCTATAGAGATAGATCAAGACGCTTGACAAGCTTTTTCAATGAGTACATACCTTGATAAGTTTTTGAAGTAGTTCAAAATGGAACAGTCAAAGAAGGAGTTCTGCCTGTGCTGCAAGGTGTGAAGTTGAGTAAGACTCAAAACCCGACCATGGCAGAAAAAAGAAAGAGAATGAAAAGTCATTCCCTATGCCTCAGTCATAGGTTCTATAAAGTATGCTATGCTGTGTACCGACCTATTGTATACCTTGCTCTGATTTTGGCAAGGAGTACAATTTTGATCTAAGAGTAGATCACTGGACAGTGGTAAAAAATATCCTTAGTGAGGACTAAGGAAATATTTCTCGATTATGGAGGTGATAAAAGAGCCCGTCGTAGAGAGTTACATCTGTGCAAGCTTTTACACCGATCCAGATGACTCTAAGTCTCAATCTGGATACATATTGAAAGTGGGAGCAATTAGCTAGAGTAGCTTCGTGCAGAGCATTGTAGACATAGAATATTTGCAAAATACATACGGCTCTGAATGTGACAGAACCGTTGACTAAACTTCTCTCATGAGCAAAACATGATTATACATTAATACTCTTTGGGTGTTAATCACATAGCGATGTGATCTAGATTATTGACTCTAGTAAACCCTTTGGGTGTTGGTCACATGACGATGTGAACTATGGGTGTTAATCATATACAGATATGAATATTGGTGTTAAATCACATTATGATGTGAACTAGATTATTGACTCTAGTGCAAGTGGGAGACTGAAGGAAATATGCCCTACAGGCAATAATAAAGTTATTATTTATTTCCTTATTTCATGATAAATGTTTATTATTCATGCTAGAATTGTATTAACCGGAAACTTAGTACATGTGTGAATACATACACAAACATAGTGTCACTAGTATGCCTCTACTTGACTAGCTCGTTAAATCAAAGATGGTTAAGTTTCCTAGCCATAGACATGAGTTGTCATTTGATTAACGGGATCACATCATTAGGAGAATGAAGTGATTGACTTGACCCATTCTGTTAGCTTAGCACTTGATCGTTTAGTATGTTGCTATTTCTTTCTTCATGACTTATATATGTTCCTACAACTATGAGATTATGCAACTCCCATTTACCGGAGGAACACTTTGTGTGCTACCAAACGTCACAACGTAACTGGGTGATTATAAAGGTTCTCTATAGTGTCTCCGAAGGTACATGTTGAGTTGGCGTATTTCGAGATTACGATTTGTCACTCCGATTGTCAGAGAGGTATCTCTAGGCCCTCTCGATAATGCACATCACTATAAGCCTTGCAAGAAATGTGACTAATGAGTTAGTTGTAAGATGATGCATTACATAACAAGTAAAGAGACTTGCCAGTAACGAGATTGAACTAGGTATTGAGATACCGACGATCGAATCTCGGGCAAGTACATACCGATGACAAAGGGAACAACGTATGTTGTTATGCGGTTTGACCGATAAAGATCTTCGTAGAATATGTGGGAGCCAATATGAGCATCCAGGTTCCGCTATTGGTTATTGACCAGAAACGTGTCTCGGTCATGTCTACATAGTTCTCGAACCCGTAGGGTCCGCACGCTTAAAGTTTGATGACGGTTATATTATGAGTTTATGTGTTTTGATGTACCGAAGGTAGTTCGGAGTCCGGGATGAGATTGGGGACATGACGAGGAGTCTCAAAATGGTCGAGACATGAAGATTGATATATTGCATGACTATATTTGGACACCGGAATGGTTTCGGGGGTTATCGGATATATACCGGAGTACCGGGGGGGTTACCGGAACCGAGAAGAGGAGGGGCGGCCAGGGCAGGCCGCGCGCCCATCCCCCTCTAGTCCGAATAGGACAAGGAGGGGGGCGGCGCCCCCCTTTCCTCCCTCCCCCTCTCCCTTCCTTCCCCCTCTCCTACTTGGACAAGGAAAGGAGGGAGTCCTACTCCCGGTGGGAGTAGGACTCCTCCTGGCGCGCCCCTCCTGGTCGGCCGCCCCCTCCCCCCTTGCTCCTTTATATACGGGGGTAGGGGGCACCTCTAGACACAACAACAATTGATCCCTTGGATCTCTTAGCCGTGTGCGGTGCCCCCCTCCACCATATTACACATTGGTAATATCGTAGTGGTGCTTAGGCGAAGCCCTGCGTTGGTAGAATCATCAACACCGTCATGACGCCCTCGTGCTGAGGGAACTCTCGCGCAAAGCTCTGCTGGATCAGAGTTCGTGGGACGTCATCGAGCTGAACGTGTGCAGAACTCGGAGGTGTCGTGCGTTCGGTACTTGGATCGGACGGATCATGAAGACGTATGACTACATCAACCACGTTGTCATAAGGCTTCCCCTTACGGTCTACGAGGGTACGTAGACAACACTCTCCCCTCTCGTTGCTATGCATCAACATGATCTTGCGTGTGTGTAGGATTTTTTTTTGAAATTACTACGTTCCCCAACAGTTTCGTACCCTACAAACAATTTCTATCATTTGTTATCCGCTAATAGGAACTCGGGGTGATTCTTTATTGCACTTTGAGGGATAATCATATGATCCAACTATGTTAGCATTGTTGAGAGATTGCACTAGTGAAAGTACATACCCTGGCCCTCATTTTCAAGCATTGCAATACCGTTCATGCTCACTTTTATCGATTGCTACCTTGCTGTTTTTATTTATTCAGATTATAAACATATATTTCTACCATCCATATTGCACTTTTATCACCATCTCTTTGCCGAACTAGTGCACCTATACAATTTGCCATTGTATTGGGTGTGTTGGGTACACAAGAGATTTCTTGTATTTGGTTGCAGGGTTGTTTGAGAGAGACTATCTTCATCCTATGCCTCCCACGGATTGATAAACCTTAGGTCATCCACTTGAGGGAACATTGCTATTGTCCTACAAAACTCTGCGCTTGGAGGCCCAACATGAGTCTACAAGAATAAAGTTGTGTAGTAGACATCAGCTAGCCGCTTTTAAGGGGGCGAGGCGGTGCTTTGAATTATGGAAGAAATCAGCCTGCCGGGAAGGAGCGCGCGAGGCATGGGCAATGGTGAAGACCCGATTTACCAAACTCAATCCTGAACATATGGCTCGAGTTGGACCCGTGGGGCTGGATGGGCGGGAAATACCTCTTAGTTTAGTATATGACCAAGTAATGCCTGTTGCGCGGTACTCTGAATGATACTGTGCCTTGGACAGTTTAATAGATATCATTGACAAAGAGTAGGTTGCATGATTCTATGTATCAATGTACTTTACATCGCGCCAACTCGGTCTGCAGAAAAAACGTTGTCTTAATCGGCCATCGGCTTCTGCCTCCCCGACCGGTGATCGGGGAGTGTTCCGTACTATGTTCCCTCACGAACAAGGAATACTTTCGGTAACCCAAGCAATGCATCCATTTGGTGCGAATAGACAAAACGTGTGTAACAAGTTCTGTTATATTACTTAGTAACGTAAGAAACATCTTCCGAAGAAAATAGTTCCTCCAAGGGTTCCTTACTTCGGGTATGGTATGTTGACCATAGGCCGTGAGTCCGGATGCCGGTGATACACGGATGTCCATGGTTTTTAGGAGCCAAGAATAGTGGGCTGGCGGCTAGCGCCTGTTTATTTTCACTTCCCTTGAGGCCGACCCATTATTTTCTGTAAGAACGCTAGCTTTCGGCTTCACCCGTCTGAGGTACGTATCCGGATTACCCGGGCATAACAATTGCAGAGGTGCCCTAGCCGAACAATCGAAAACATAGGGGTAAACACAGGATCCAGGCAACCCAGCTTGGCAAAGGACTTAAGTCAAATAGGTGCATATAATGGCTTGAAAAGGTATGGGAAGGACATTAATTCAAACAACATAAACGAGGTTGTGAGAAGAATATTGTAATTGGCCGCTTTAAACGAAGCCCCTAGGTAAAGCTGGGTAGTACATTCGAAGATGTGTACAGTGGTTGTTGGGATCTACGGTAGGGTGCGTCACTGCAATTTAAAATTTTCCTACGCGCAGAACAACCAGGAACATGCTACATGAATGGATCAAATATCATTACCACTAGACGCGTAGTGTCGTGCAGCAGAAGAAGAGTTGGGGCAGCGCGTCCGCATGGATCGTCTCCTCCTTGTCCGATCTCCCTCGAACAGCTGGTCATCTGATCCCACGTACAAGTTCGCCAAAGCGGCGCAAGTGCACCGCCTCTAACGGTATCCGCGCGTGCAGGAGGAACACTGTGCGGCGGACTACTAGGTCCGATCACACAGTCGGCGGCGAGTGGAGGTGGCTATTTGCAACACATGCAAACCCTAGTGACAACGCCGAAGAGATCAACTGAAAAGTGCTCTGCACCTCCACTATTTATAGGCATCCATCGTGGGCTCAACACTTGGGCCTTGCACGGATCCTAAAGCCCAAAGTCTACTCGGTCGCATTCCAAGTCCAACTCGGATCACATCCGACTAGTGTCCTATGAACCGACCTCGTAGGTTCCTTCCCTTAAGCACACGACCCCTTAGGTTCAAGTCGGCTTGGTCACAGTCCGGATCACCTCCGACCTGCACGGTTGGTAGCGGCCACTAGCAAAGCGTGCCGACCACCAAGCAGACCATGAAGCTGGTTAGGCGAACCTATACAACGTATCACACTTCTATTCCCTTTGCCTCATGATATGTGTTGTCGGGCTCAAGGCGAGACTGTCATCCTTGTGCGAGCCCGACCTCTTTCTCGTTCCAGTGATACCGACCACAAACTGGATTATCCCATAATCCTTGTCGCATGGCCATGCTTATCCTGGTCGGATCACAGGAGGGGCCTAGAGTATATCTCTCCTCATTGGAGGGGCAAATCCCATCTTGCTCGACCATGTCTCGCAGCATGGGTCTGGACAAGCCTGAAACCTACCTTTGTAACTACCCAGTCACGGAGTAGCGTTTGGTCGGCCCAAAGCAGGTCTTTCACCATCCTGAGTACATGCGCCAGCTCAGGTCTTAGGACATAGAACATATGTTGTACTAAAGACTCACATATGACATATCGCTGCGCCTCATAGTTGCGCCTGCCCGACTCGGACCTTATCTCGACTCGGATTCGACTATGTTGAATCCGACCAGATCCTTGCGAGTCCATATTATCCGGTTAGCATCCAATGCCACATGGCTAGTGAGACCGAGCCATCCACCGTGTCATATGCTAGTCTAGTTGGCTGCGCGTCCACACAGCCCTTTCGACAAGGGACCTTTTAGGACAGTCATCATACAATGCATAGTCCCACAAACAAGTCACGTACTTGCTGATACACATGATTGATAATGTCCAAGGACTATCTTTATTCATAAACACATAGGAAATATCATCATACATGATTGCCTCTCGGGCATATCTCCAACAATGGTGACCTGTCGTGTTATGGTTTATCGAACTCTAGGTCGGGAGGCTAAAGCTCCAAGAGTAAAGCAAAGAAAGATATAAAAATGAAGAAAAAACGAGGAGTGTTGATGATGACACCGAAGCCAAGCGGCGTTCCACGGGTTGGGTTCGAGGCAATTATTTGACGGACTGTGAAGGCGGTATGCCCCTCTGGCGAGCACTTCATCTATGATGAATGGGCCCTCCCATTTGGGTGAAAGCTTGTGTTTCTGCTTCTCAGGGAGGCGGAGGACGAGCTCTCCCATGTTGTATGCCTTCGCCCGAAGCTCCCGGTTCTGGTAGCGTCGTGTTTGCTATTGATAGAATGCGGAGCATTCAAGCATAATGCCGCGCTCTCCTTCCAGGGCGTCCATGTCGTCCTGCCGATCCAGCTCGGCCTCCTTCTCTTCATACATGCGTACTCTAGGTGCATCATGGATCAAATCACATGGGAGGACTGCTTCGGAGCCGTACACCATAAAGAACGGGGTGTGTCCGATTGAACGATTAGGAGTGGTGTGTAGCCCCCATAGCACGGATTCCAGCTCCTCTACCCAGTGGTAATATGATTCTTTGAGTGAGTGGATTAAATGAGGTTGTATGCCGCTCATAATTAGTCTGTCTGCTTGCTCTACCTGTGCATTAGTTTGCAGGTGGTACACCGAAGTGTAGTCGAGCTTTATGCCCATCTTAGCACAACAATCTTTAACCTCTTGTGTGGTAAAATTAGATCCATTATCGGTGACTATGCTGTGGGGAACACCATAACGGTGTACGGCGCTAGATATGAAGTCAACAACTGGTCCGGATTCTGCAGAGGTTATCGGTTTTGCTTCAATCCACTTAGTGAATTTATCGACCATAACCAGTAGGTACTTCTTTTTCTTGGTCCCCCCTTTAAGTGGTTCAACCATGTCAAGCGCCCAGACTGCAAAATGGCCAGGTTATCGGTATAGTCCGAAGAGCTGTGGGGGCATGTGGCTTTGATTTGTAAATAGTTGGCACCCAACACAATGTTGGACTAGTGTACGTGCGTCCGCGCAAGCTGTGGGCCAGAAGAACCCTGCTCGGAAGGCCTTACTGACCAGGGCCCAAGCTGTTGCGTGGTGGCCACCCATGCCGGCATGTATCTCAGGGAGAAGCTGATGCCCCTCCTCTTCGGAGATGCACCTCTGAAGGACCCACGTAGTGCTCTTTTTATAGAGCTCGCCCTCATGGACCTTGTATGCTTTAGAGTGCCGGACTATGCGTTGCACCTCCGTCTGATCATCGGGGAGTTCCTATCGCAGGAGGTAGGCAAGCAAGGGCTTGGTCCATGGGACGATTATGGCCATGATCTCGTGGGTCGAAGGTGTTTATTCGAGTGTGGAGGCCCCGATGATATAGTCATAGGGCTCGATTTTTGGGGGGACGATCTGGGCGGGCTCATTGGTTGAGGTGCCACTGTCCCTGCCCTGCCATACCACGGATGGCTTGAAGAGCCTTTCTAGAAAGGTGTTTATAGGGACTGGGTCGCGCTCGGCGCCCATGCAGGCGAGGACATCCGCGGCTTAGTTACTGTCTCTAGAGACATGGTGGAATTCTAGACCCTCGAATCGGGCTGACATCTTGAGGACGGAGTTTCTGTATGCCACTATTCTCAGTTCTTTGGCGTCAAATTCGCCGTTGACCTGGGAGATGGCGAGGTTCGAATCTCCTCACACCTCTACTCGCCGAACACCCATTAACATTGCCATCCTAGGACCGTGCAATAGTGCCTCATATTCTGCTGCGTTATTGGAATCCGTGTACATGATCTGTAGAACGTACCGGATATTGTCGCCTGTGGGGGATATTAGGATCACCCCAGCCCCTATTTCGGCTATCATTTTAGAGCCATCGAAGTACATCGTCCAGTGTGCATATATATTATATTCCCTGGGGAGTTCGGCTTTGGTCCATTCGGACAGAAAATCGACCAACACTTGAGATTTAATAGCTCGGTGTGGTTTGTATACGATCTCAAAGAGAAGGAGCTCTATGGCCCATTTGGAAATGCGGCCCGTGGCATCCCTGTTATTGATTATATAATTGAGGGGTACCTCGGATACCACTGTCACCAAACACTCTCGCAGTTTTTGGGATGCCATAAAGACCATATGCTATCTTTAGGTAGTGTGGGTATTGAGATTTGCACGGTGTGAGGACCTCTGACACATAGTAGACAAGTTTCTGAACCTGGAACTTGTGGCCCTCTGATTCCCATTCCATGATGAGCACCGCGCTCACCCTTGATTGGTGGATGATATGTACAGCAGCATAGGTTCACCAATACCTGGTGCGGCTAGGATAGGGTTGCTTGCCAGGAGTGTTTTAATTTACTCTAGTGACGCGATTACTTTGTTGGTATTGCTAGCTGGGACAGGGCCTTGATTTTGGTCGGATTGGCCTCGATTCCTCTATGGGAGACAATAAATCCGAGCAGTTTGCCAGTGGGGATTCCGAAGATGCATTTGTCCAGGTTGAGCCATATATCGTAGGCCCGTAGGTTTTCAAAGGTCAAGTGAAGATCGTCCATGAGTTGATCGACTTTTCTGGTTTTAATGACCACATCATCTACGTATGCCTCGACCATTTTGCCCATTTAGTTTTCTAGGCATGTTTGAATCATGTGTTGGTATGTGGCTCCCGCGTTTTTAACCCGAAAGGCATCATGTTGAAGCTGGATGGCTCGTAGGGGGGATGAACGCGGTTGCAGCTTAGTCGGACTCCTTCATGTTTATTTGGTGATATCCGGAGTATGCGTCGAGAAAGCATAGTGAGCCGTGTCCGGTGGTGGCATCGATGATCTTATCTATGCAAGGTAAGGGGAAGGGATCCTTGGGGCAGGCCTTATTTAGGTCCTTGAAGTCAACGCAGAGCCGCCGGGACTTGTCCTTCTTTGGTACCATGACCAGATTTGCTAGCCACTCAAGATGCTTAATTTCACGGATGAATCCGGCCTCCAATAACTTTGCCAATTCATCACCCATAGCGTGTCGCTTGGGTTCGGAGAATCGACGCAGTGTCTGTTTGACTAGCTTGAAGCCTTTTATGATGTTCAAGCTGTGCTCCACCAGCCTCCGTGGGATGCCTTGCATATCCGAAGGGTGCCAGGCAAATATGTCCCAGTTTTCGCATAAAAACGCACGCAGCGCTTCATCAATTGCGGGGTCCAGTTGTGCTCTGATGGACGTTGTTTTATTCGGATTTGTTGGGTGTACTTGGAATTTTACTATCTCGTCAGCTAGTTTAAATGACGTGGATTTTGGCCTTTTTAGGACCACATCCTCCCTATTGAGTGTAGTGTGGAGCGTTGGTAATTCTTCGACTGCGAGGGCCTCAGATAGTGCCGCGAGGGCAAGTGATGCGGTCTTATTTTCAGCTCGGAGGGCTGTGTTCGGATTGCTTGTGAGCGAGATCATGCCGTTAGGCCGTGGCATTTTGAGCTTCATGTATCCATAATGCGGTATGGCTTGGAATCTTGCAAATGCCTCATGTCCCAGGAGGGCGTAGTATCCATTGTGGAAGGGCACAATGCGGAATAACAAGGGTTCGGATCTGTAGTTGTCAGGAGTACCAAACACTACATCCAAGATTATGCGTCTGGAACAGTGCGCCTCCCTGTCGGGTATAATTCCTTGGAATGTGGTATGATTATGCTCGACGCGGGATATGTTGAGTTGCATTTTGTCAAGCGTGTCCTCGTAAATGAGGTTCAGGCCGCTGCCCCCGTCCATCAGTACCTTAGTTATTCTGAAGCCGTCGATTATGGGGTCAAGGACTAGTGTGGCGGCCGTGTGGATGGGGCAGGACCTTGGCTCGTCCTTTTGATAGAAGGTGATAGGTGTGTCCGCCCATGGCTGTGCAGCCGTCACCTGGTAGACTTGGCCGAGCACTTGAAGAGCCCTTTTCCTTTGATTGTTTGAGGAGAACGTCTCGTAAACTGTTAGGACGTCGTCGTCGTGGGGTGGAATCGATCCAACAGGTTGTTCACCGAAGAGGTTCCCGTCGGGGCCATGCCTCCTGGATGTTTGGTGAGATATTCTTTGGGTACTTCAATAGGATCCGTCTTTAGGGCCAAATCCTGGATTGCGTCGGCTCCCTTTGTATCCAGTGAATCTGAGGTCAAGGCGTTGGGCTCAGTGGGTTCTTGGGAGCAGGGCTTTGCCGAGGTCCGGCGCTGGACTTTAAGTTTTAGTGGCCGGCTTTGTGATCGGCAGTGAGGTTTTCAACTGGTCCAAAAGACCAGTGGGTTCGGCGCGTAAAGTGATGCTACCGAACGTGAAGATCTGGCCGGGGATGAATATGTCACTGGCGCTGGCGGGGTTTCCAACGAGCAGTTGGGCCATCGGTCCTTTGGCGATCCGAAGTGGAACTCTCAGTGAAAGCACCAATGTCGGTGTCAAAATCGGCGGATCTCAGGTAGGGGGTCCCGAGCTGTGGATCTAGGATCAATGGGAACAAGGGACGAAGAACATGGTGTTTTCCTAGGTTGGGCCCTCTCAAAGAGGTAAAATCCTACGTCCTGCTTGATTGTATTTGATGTGTATGATATGGTTATAGAGTCGATCTACCTCGAGATCAGGCAAGCTAAACCCTAGGTTGATGGGGTGTTGGATGTTGCTCTCCCCCTAAAGACTAAAAGCCCTTGGTTTATATAGACACCAGAAGTGTTAGGGTTACATGCGATCGGTTACAATGAAGGAAAGATCATGCCTAATCTTGACTTGGGGGGCACACCACGACTCCGAAGATCTCCTATCCAACCACGGATCCGTGCTCTAGCTTGACCCCTTAGTAGCCCATCTGTCCGACCCACACGTAATTGGCCGATGGCCCGGGGACCCCTTAATCCAGGACTCCCTCACGAGGATATAGCTTTAGCTCTAGATCAGCCACACCGATGACCATAGGATCGTTTGCATCTACCGAGTCTGCACATTTGGAAGGATCTTCTGGATCATCTATGAATAGTCAAATTGTGTAGCCTATAGTGCAATCACAACACCAACTTGCCACTACTCCAAGGGTTATGACCCGTCTACAAAAAGGTATTAGAAATCCAAAAATAAGGACGGATAGCACTATACCATATGGCATATTGTGTATTTCAGGTGAACCAGCAAAATTAAGTGATGCACTTGGAGATCCTAAGTGTGGAAAAAGGCTATGGATGAAGAATATGGTGCACTCATAATGAATAAAACATGGCACTTGGTGCCAAGTCAAAGAGGTAAAAAATATCATGAATTGCAAATGGGTTTATAGAATCAAGAGAAAAGAAGATGGCTCCATTGATAGGTACAAGGCACATCGAGTTACAAAAGGATTTAAGCAACATTATGACATTGATTATGAGGACACTTCTAGTCCTATTGTGAAAGATGCTACCATAAAACTTGTACTAGCCATTGCTATTTCTAGGGGATGGAGCATTAGACAACTAGATGTTCAGAACACGTTTTTGCATGGTGTTCTCAAAGAGGATTCTATATGAGGCAACCACTAGGGTAACAAACAAGCACCTCACTATGTTTGCAAACTCGACAAAGCTTCTCATGATTTGAAACAGTCCCCTAGAGCCTGGTTCTCAAGGCTGAGCTCACAAATGAAGCATCTTGGTTTTGTTGCGTCCAAGGCTAACACATCTCTCTTCATCTATAACAAAGCAAATATTGCCATGTTTGTGCTCATTTATGTTGATGACATCATAGTTGCAAGCTCCTCACAAGATGGCACTAATGCTCTCTTACATGATTTAAGTTCAGAATTTGCCTTGAAAGATCTTGGTGATTTACACTTCTTCCTAGGTATTGAAGTTAAGAAGATTCAAGATGGCATAGTGTTAAGTCGGGAAAAATATGCCACTGAACTTATAAATCGTATGGGAATGAAAGACTATAAGCCTTCACCCACATCATTGTCTTCTTCAGAACAACTTTGAGCACATGAAGGAGAACCACTTAAGGAAGAGGAGAGCACAAATATAGAAGAACCGTTGGAGCTCTACAATATTTGACTTTGACACGGCCAGACATATCATTTGTTGTAAACAAGGTTTGTTAATACTTGCATGCTCCTACCTCCACTCGTTGGACAACTGTCAAGAGGATTGTACGATATATTAAGCACACTGTGAGCTTGGGACTTCAGTTCAGATGTTCTAGTTCTTCTCTTGTTAGTGCTTTCTCTAATGCTGACTGGGCAGGATGTAGTGCTGATAGAAAGTCAACTGGAGGATTTGCAGTATTCTTTGGTTAAAAACTTATTTCTTGGAGTGCTAGAAAACAAGCTACAGTGTCAAGGTCAAGTATAGAGGCTGAGTACAAATCATTAGCAAATGCCACTTCTGAGATCATTTGGATGGAATCATTGCTTAATGAGTTGGCAATTAAGCAACGTCATGTTCCATGTTTATGGTGTGAAAATTTGGGAGCCACCTATCTCTCTGCCAATCTATTCTTCCACGGTAGAACTAAACATACTGAAATTGATTTTCATTTTGTACGAGAAAGGGTGGCAGAGAAGAAGTTGGACATAAGGTTCATTCCATCCAAGGATCAAGTATCAGATGGGTTCACTAAAGCCTTGCGGATTAAGCCCTTTGAAGAGTTCAAGAGAAATCTTAACATAGGATAGTTTAGATTAAAGAAGGGTGTTAGAGTTTGAGTAGTATACTCTATGTAATCTCAACTATCTCTCTCCCTAGGAGAGTAAGAACGCTTCTAGCCATTGTATCCTAAGGGGGGGAGGGGGCAGTCAGAAGAGTTTCAAAAGAACAACCTATTTTTTGAAAAATCATCGATAACCACCACAAATTTGGATGTTCATTTCAAAAAATTCTGACAAGTGTTTGGTTAAAATTTGACCTGGTTTATGACAAGGAGGGCCCACCAATGGATGGCACATCAGCATGAGACACGACCGTTAACAATCGTTAGTCGCACGGTCCGACCTGGTCAAAAGGGCCATGTGTCTCTCACTCTCTCCTAGTTACTCTCACTCACTCAGCTACTCTCTCTGTCTCCTTGCTCAGCTCCATGCCGTGGACCACCCCACTGCTCGTTAGTTTCACAACCACCTTCACTGCTAGTACCACTTCTTTCACCATTCCAAGTGATTCCCTGTGATAGATCCACCTTGTATAGGCCGTGGACATACCATTGATATACTTATGTGAAATTGAGGAACGCCCGACCCTCGCATCGCCAGCCCTTGGCGCCATGGGGGAGATCGTGCCGCCGCGCCCTAGGCCTCCTTGCCCCGATCTCTCCCTCCCTCTGTCACCCAAGTTCATGCCGGCGAAGCCCGGGCTGTGGGCTGTGGCGTCGGCGGTGGGGACTTCTCCCTCGCGCGCGGCGGTGTCTCCATCTGGCATCGGCGACATGGACACTCCGGTGATTCGGCAACGTGGTGCGGCGGATGTGCCGGCAGTGCGGCCTTCTGCAGTGGAGGCGCCCTTGTGGCGGTGGCCTGAACCTCGGATCTCGTCGTGGGTGGTGCCGTGGCCGGTTAGGCGGTGGCGGCTGGGTCCTTTTGGTCCAGTCCCCGACATAGAAGGTGGCGATCAATGCACAAAAAACTGGATGCAGTTCTTCGAACAGATTTGGGTGAAAACCTGCTCTCGGCTAGATGCCAAGACCGGCGATGGCGGCGCTCTTCGGTGTTGTTCCCTTCTTGGAGGCATCATCGTGGAGAAGTTCTAGGAAAACATCTGCTACCTCTGAGGGCAAACCCTAGATCAGTAGATCGGAAGACGGCGGTGCTCTTGTATCGTTCCCCCATGGGGGCGTCGTTCTTGAAGGTGTGCACGGGCTCGAGGGACTAGTGGACCGCAACTTTGGTGGAGCGGTGCTTCATCCTACACATTGATGACGACGGATCTCGACGGCGTGGCGCAATGCAGATTTGGTGTCCGATGTGCGGGGATGGACTCGCGCAGGAGGACGACGCTGTCTGGCGTCGTGGTGGCGTCGATGGCAGAGAGGCCTGACATGGTCTATGCGTCAGTTTCTGCTCTGAAGATGGATCGATGGAAGACGGTGATGTCAGGCCTTGCAGGGTGCGCATGTGGTGCCCGCTATGAGTGCGTCGGACCGGTATGTGACCCAGTCCCAGTATGTGGCTAGGTTGGGGCATCCGGCGTTACATGTTAGGCTTTGGTGCGATGTCTGTTTGGTATTAAGCTCGGCCATTCATCACCCCTTCATCAAAGGAATAGGAGTAGCAACAAGTGTTGTCTGGATGGTGGCTTCAGGCGTACTGATGTATTACTTTGTAAGGTCTTTATGAATAATGAATAAAATGATTGCATGCATCGTCCAGATGCAGAGGCTGGGGATACATCCTCATTTTCAATATATATATATATACTTGTGTGAAATTGATCTATAGGACGGAGGAACCCATTACCACAACTTCTACATGGGCACAACATGTCCTCATCTCCGTTGTGAGCAACCGCAAAATCCATAAACTCATTCACACCATGGTTGTATACCGGGGCCATGTCCAATTTACCATTTAATCCATTTTTTATCCATTTCATGGAAAATAAAAAAAATGCATACGAATTTGCATCATCTAATCCAGGAACCCAAACATTTTTTACTATGATGTCTTTTCGTAAATAGACCAAATGCTCCATAGCCAGTGAGACCGAGCCATCCACCATATTATATGCTAGTCTAGTCGGTTGAGAGTCCATACAACCATTTCAACAAAAACCATTTAGGACAGTCATCATACAATGCATAATCTCACAAACAAGTCATGTACTCCCTCTGTTTTAGTTTACAAGTCCTGTGCGTATACCTAGGTTGCAAATTTTATCACTCTAATGTAAACTATATAACACAAAAATTATATAATTTGAAAATAAAACGTCTGAATTTTGTATTGCTATATTTTTTGTAATATATGACTTGTATTAGGTTGGTCAAATTGATGACCTAGGGGTACGCGCACGTCCTGTAAACTGAAAGAGAAGGAGTACTTATTGATATACATCATTGATAATGTCCAAGGACTGTCCTTATTCATAAACACATGCTACCTTCGTCCGGGTTTAAAAGACTCGTCAGCCTCGATACCGTGTCCGTAATTTTAAGGCCCATTGTAATTATGATGCAGCTTTTCTGCTAGAATCGATAGGCATTAAGGAAGTTTGATTGGCCAAGCGTGAGAAGCGGACTCCATGCAGGCGTGGGAGACAAAGTTGCATGTAAACCGGGTTGTTGGGCTGCATACAAGCAATTAATTATGGCTGCATGCAAGCGTGGGAAACGAAGCTGCATGTAAACCGGGGTTGTTGGGCTGCATGCAAGCACTTAATTATGGCTGCAGCCAGTGCATGCACGATTCATTTGCATCGCCTCTCTCTCTCTTCCATTGGCCTACGTGGTTACCGGTGCATGTAGAGTTAATTTTTTTCTCATAATTGTTGTGGAGTAATTTTTGTCTTGGTCCTTGTGTTTTGGTCGAAAGGCCTTTTAAACCCGTACGGAGGTAGTAGGAAATATCATCATATATAATTGCCTCTATGGCATACAGTGGCGGCTCCAGAAAATGAAGGCTTGGTATTCATTCAAATTTTTTTTTTGCTCTAAATGTAGTATATAAACCAAATAACACAACAGTAGCAATATATGAACAAAACAACACTAGCGTAACGGCAATAGCAATATTTCGATGTATCAAGCTATAACGACATGAATACATAAGTACCTTTTGATTCATAAAGTGATGATATCCTTCTTACAATATAACTTTGCGGTCGCCTTTTTGAAACAGATTGATGACATCTTCATCCTTCACTTGATTGAAAAATCCCCTCTCAACAAATATAACCAAACAATTGTTCAAATAATCATCACCCATTTTGTTCCTTAGCTTATTCTTCACATAGTTCATTGAAGAGAATACCCTTTCAACACTAGCAGTAGCTACTGGCAAAATCAATACCAACTTAAGAAGCCTGTAAACAATATGATATTGTTCATGCTTGTTTGTCTCAACAAGCATAACTGAAAGCTGACACAGATTTTTCAGGTTTTGAAACTTTGCATCTCTACGCACATTAGTAACATACATGTTTAGTTGCCATGGAAGTCTTGCCAGTTCATCCCTTGTAAATTCAGAAGCATAAAACTTTGTAGCAAGCCTAACTAACTTCTCTTGGTCATAAGCAGCAAATAGATGAAGTGGACAAAATGCTGCCATGCAAGAAAGTAGCTCCGTGTTTACCTCATCAAATCTGCCATTCAGCTCACTGATTTGCCTATCAATGACACCCACAAACATATCAACCTTGAAGCGGTGGTAATTGGTCGGACCATTACATAAACCCCTTCTAGGCCGACCAACGGGAAAGTAAGGACCCTCCATATCAACAACTTTGATCTTATGCTTTGTACAAAAAGATGTGACCTTTGTGAGAAAATCATCCCATCCAGCATCGGTCCTCAAAGCCTTCAAGTAATACTTTGTGTCAGCAACAAGCTCAATAGCATGAACAATATCTTCGTCTTGCTTTTGCAAAGCTCTACACAACTCATCTGTGTATCCAAATATTTCTTGCATCAAGTGTGCCATGAAAACAAACTCAAATGATCGAAATATTGTCTCTATGGATAGAGCCGCTTGTGCCTCCGCACCATGGTACTCGTCTCCAATCTTGCGAAGGACTCGTCGTAGTGCACCATACATAGAGATGACATGGTTCACAGTTTTGAAGTGAGAGCGCCAACGTGTATCACATGGCCTTCCCAAACCCATTTCCTGATTCAGCCCACTCCTTGTTTCTACTTCTTCCAATTCCAATGCATCAATGAGTTCTTCAGCCTGAGCTATCCGAAGCATTCTCATTTTTTTACAAGACATGCCAAGAGCATTTAACAAGTGTGCAAGCTGCTGAAAGAACCAAGTACAATCACCACTCTCCTTAGCAACAGCAACAAGAGTTAATTGTAGTTGATGGGCAAAACAATGAACATAGTAGGCAGAAGGGGACTCATCCATAATCAGTTTTTTCAGGCCACTGACATTACCTCTCATGTTACTAGCTCCATCATATCCTTGCCCACGAACCATCGCAAAGGTCAAATTGTGGTCCATAAGCATTTTCTGAATTGCAGCTTTTAGTGTCAAAGAGGTAGTATCTTCAACATGAGCAAGACCAAGAAATCTTACAACTGCCCTTCCTTTCTTATCAACAAAACGCAAGCAAACAGCCAACTGTTCATTCTGATACACATCACTAGACTCATCTGCAAGTATTGCAAAATGACCACCATCAAGTTCTTCAATGACTAGTTTAGTAGTCTCTTGTGCACAACATTTTATCACCTCTTGTTGTATATCATGGTGAGTCATCTTGCAGTTCTGTGGAGCATTCTTGAGAACAACCCTATCAACCTCTTCAAATTTTCCTGCTAGCCAATTTAGAAGCTCAAGGAAATTTCCTTTATTTAGCGAGTCTTCACTTTCATCATGTCCTCTAAATGCCAAGCCTTGGCGCAACAAAAATCTCACACACTTGAGTGTCCATGTCAAACGCTGTTTATACAAAGCCTTGTATTGTGAGGTGTTTGAAGCAATAAACTCCCGAATTGATGTTTGTGGTGTAGTGAACATATCATACTTCTCTTGAGCTTCAGCATGAGCACTACTTACATCACCAACATGCCTTGTCAATCTTGCTTTCATGTTCCAGTTTCTAAACCCACCCTTAACAAATGAATCTCCACCGGGGCTTTTTGTTTTATCCTTGAACAAATAGCAAACAAAGCAGAAAGCGGCCTCTTTGTTCACACTATACTCAAGCCACTTGTGATCCTTAAACCAAGAAGGACAAAAGCGACGGCGATGTCCACTAAAATCTCTGATCTCAAATTTGTGACCCTTTGGTTGACAAGCTCCCAAGTCAATGTATCTCCTTCTAACTACATCCCGGTCATTGACATGATATGAAGATATGGGAATTCGCTTGCCAGGATCACGTTCCAGAGCCGCCAAATCTGCTTCGAATTGGGGACTTGGTTCATCATCTTCATCAACCGCTTCATCATCTTCTACAATTGGGGATGGGAAGCCTCTCTCCCTCTCCGGTTGCGGAGCTTCGTCATGTGTATGCACTAGTGCTAGCTGTAGGTTGCTCTCAACCTCAACGGAAAGAGTAGTTGGCGTGGATGTAGAACTTATTTTCCTTGCCTTTGAAGATTTGTCCCACAATTCAAACAAGCTGACATCCTTCTTCTTCATCTAAATCACAATCACATAAACAAACTAGAAATCAGTGACAGTGGCATTGTGGCATCAAATTCATCAAATAAACATCCTTCTTCTTCAAACTTCAATGTCCATTTAGTTCAATTTCAGTTTACAAACAAATCTTCAGATTTCTTACTAAAAACACAGGGCAAAAAACCAAAATATACCAGGAAGGTTGGAGGCTTGGAGCTGGAGGAGACGGCCAGCAAGGGCATTGGAGGCCGGAGGCCGGATCCCGGAGGTGGACTGGCGCCTTGCGGAGGAGATGGCCGGACGGCGAACGCGGGACCGGGACGCCCTGTCCGGAGCAGTGGACCGGCGGCGGAGCAGATGCAGTTCGCGCGGAGGGGAGGGGCGGCGCTGGAGGCCGAGGCCTGAGGGGGGGGGGGAGAAGAGGGCCGGCCGGACTTGGAATCGCCGCCGCCCGTGCGCTGCTAGGTTTGAGAATCGAGATCGAGGGAGACTGTCAGACGGAGAGGATCGAGAGGTGCTCGCCCGACGCCCGCGCGACCTAGCAGACACCGCTCGGTCGTTGGTGCTGGTTTCGTTGCGTGGCTCAGTTTTTTCGTTGCGTGGCTCAGTTTGTCCTCTGTTTTGGACTGGGCCAATATAACATGTATATTAAATTTTTTTTGGGCCTAAATCTTGGGTATTCCAGGGAATACCCAGAAAGACCCCCAGCGCCGCCGATGATGGCATATCTCTCACAGTAATCAAACACCTGGCACACAGTCTTCATTGATTCAAATACACGCTTCTACCAAAGCTTCAAGACCTCCAATTGTAGGCTCCATAATTTTCTCCACTCTTATTAATGCCTTGTGAATCTTGACTTAAACGTGTCCCATCCCATGACACCGATAAGAAAGTCAAGCTTCGCACCACACACTCATAAGGTCACGATAGCTGATAATATGAGTGAGTGCGACCGGAGGCTTTTCAATCTAGATATCCAGGTACGACATAGGCCAATCCATATAGATCTTCGACGGGGAAGACCGAACTCGTCAGCGGCCAGATCTAAAAGGTGAACATCCGGCAGAAAGATGACTTGCGGAAGATGAGCGCTAGGGCCAAACCACCATTGCCGCGCCGCTAGCTCCACCAGCGGATGGCCATGGCGGAGCCGGCCACCCGTGACCGACGCCGCCCTCAACCCGCCTTGCTCGAGCGGTGGGATCGGCCCAAGCTGCCGCCAGATCGCTGTAGCCGGCGACCCCGACTGCCCAACAAGCACACCACCTCGACGCCTGACACGCCGCCGCCATGCTGCCATCGCCGACGAGCTCCGGCGCACTGCTGCGCCCGCCGGCAACGCAACATCCAGGCCTGGCCGCCTCGGCCCGCGCCAGAGGGCCCATGCGAGGAGAAGAGACCACCCCATCGCCGACCGGGCTTCATGAGATTACCAAGTCAATATGCTGAGATGGCGGCCCCCGCCAAAAACGTAATCGTCGAACCCCGCGGGGACTCCCACGATCGCCAAGGCGATCTGGCGGCGGAAAGTGAGCGCGCGTGAGATGGCGGACTCGCCGCTGGCGTTTCCGCCTGAGCAAAGTGGATCGACTACTGAAGTGGGCAACGAGGTGGGTCTCTTCAGCGTGTGGGAGTGGGAGGAAATCAAGGAGAGATCGAGGCGGATTCTACGGGGATGGACAGATCGGAATCGTTGCTTGATTAAGTCGAAGAAGAGAGCGAAGGAAATCGCCAATCATCTGGCAGGTGAGATTTCGTCGAAGCCTGGGGTGGGAAGTAGGAGAGGATCGCGGGGAGCCTTGTGTCCCGCTGGATCGGAGGGGAGATTTTCGGAGGGGGGAGCGATTCCCGCTCAGGAATCAAAGTCAACACCTGTAGTTTTGGTAGGTTACGTTTTGATTCCAGATTCTAGCAAGAGATGTCAACGGGGGATGATTGTGGATTCGATTCCGCATCCAAACTTTACGGTTTGTGAAGCAATTGGGGGAAAAGGGAGCCTTTTTAGGTACTCCCTTTCCTCCGTTCCAAAATAGATGACCCAACTTTATATTAAAATTAATACAAAGTTGGATCATCTATTTTGAAACGGAGGAAATAGTTATTAGAAATTGCTCCTTTATGCCTTTTTATTTGTGATTAATAGCATAAAATTTGCAATTGAGGCTGGGTGGAAGGGAATCCCGTCTTGCTATATTTGTGGATTGGGGAGAGGTCTTTCTTCCTCCGTTTTTTTCGCCAGTGTAGCCCCAACTGTTCTCTGGCTTTTCTTCCTCGCGCCGTGGCCTAGGGGATTTTGCCATGGTGGGTCGGAGTGAGATTGAGGGCAGGGTTATGGGGGAAGAGCATGTGAGTGAAGTGGGTTCGAGGGGGGCGCCGGCTGCTACGGCGGAGATGTGCCTCCCACCAGCCATTGCTGGAGCGGGATCCTCTCTCCACCTGGCCATGCCTAATCACCCGGTGTCGCAGATGTCGAGGCGCATCTGGGGTGAGGGGCGTCCTCTTGTCGTTGACATGGAGGCTGCCCGCAAGGCCGTCAGCGGGTTCCTGGTGGTCGGTCGCCTCCTATCCCCTTTCCGGATCAACCCGAGGGTCATTGTCGATGACCTCTGGTACACAGCTTGGAAGAACCAAGGGGTGGTTGCCATACAAGAGGTGGGCAGTGAAGACGGGAGGTTCTCCTCAATCTTGCCACTGAGAGTGATTGTCGATTTGTGCTGACGGCGCATCCATGGCACTTTAAGCGGGATGAGCTCATTTTCACTGAGTTCGACGGTAAGGGTGACCCTGCAGAAGTTGACCTTGGCGTCATGGCCATTTGGGTCCAGGTTCGCGATATTCCATTCGAGCTCAAGACGGAGAGCATAGGTTGGTCTCTTGAGGATCAGCTGGGAGAGGTGCTGGAGGTATCGCATCGTAACCATTTAATTATGGAAAAATACTTGGGTGTGCGTGTGAAATTATTATTGCATGAACCTTTGAAGAGCTTTGTACAGTTTACTCCTCTAGGTAGCTCTAAGATATTCAAATATGATGTAAAGTATGAGAAGCTCCCTTTGTATTGTGAATGTTGTGGGATCGTGGGTCATACTTCTGAGAGATTTTGTAAAATCCCAAGTGAGAAGAGTGTAGTTTGCTTTCCTAGAAATCTTAGTGTTGAGCCCTATTAGAAGAGCCAAGGTGCAAGCAAGAGGGGTCTTCTCTTCGGGAATGTCTCCCGTGGCGACAAGAATCCGACCACAAGCTTCGTCAACAACAACAACAACGTCAAGCCCATGGACGTCGTCAAGGTGGCGACTGCCGTGAGTGGTCTCACGGTCTCTGACAAGGCGACCACTACACTGGCCTGGTTCCCGGCCAGGAGCACCGACTGGGAGTTTCCTCCTCACGCGCCAAGCTTGACCAGGTGGGTCAGGGGATGGTGACGGCTGAAGCAATTCAGCCACTCCCAGTAATGGTCGGGGAGTTTTGTGATCTTCAGCTGAAGTTGTCCAGTTCGGCCGATGTTGATGCTGCTACGGGCTTACTTCCCTCGGCTGGGAAGGAAGAGCAGGTGAGCCACGTGGGTGGTGCATCTAGTAAAGTTCCCGCGGAACTAGGAGCGGGCCAACTACTATTCCAACCAGGGGTTAACAAAGATCTTGTGAATGCGTGTTTTAATTTCAAAGCTGTAAAAAAACCAAAGCAGGTACACACAGGAAAGAATGGGAAGAAAGAGAAAAAGAGAGGGAACACGGATAGATATGAGGAGGCACGTAAGCAAGTCCCGAGGAAAAAACGATTGCATAGTTTTATTGCACGTCCGACGGTAGTGACAATGAGTTTTTTTTTGAGAAGACATGAACAGCTATGAACGCATATTATACGGGGATATCTCCTCCAAACGGGTTTGCATGGGCAGAGTTGAGACAGTGCGATACCAAGGGTATGGTCATACATATTGCGAAGGAGACCCATGAGCAGGAGGAAGAGTATGGTCAGCAAAGTGTGGAATCAGTTGGGGAATAGAAGGGCGACAATGGCGCATCGGCGGCCTCCGAGGAGGAGGACCGCCATGCCAAATGAAAATCTTAGGATGGAACTGTCGTTGCATGCTTTCCCATACAGCAGTTCGTGAGCTCCTAGACTTGCAGGGGCGTATAAGAGCAGAGTTAGTTTTTCTTTCGGAGTCTCACTTGAATAAATGTAAAGCCGATGAGCTTCGCCATGTCCTAGATTTTGATTTCATGTTTGTAATTGAGAGTGATGGTCGGGCTGGTGGTCTTGTTATGTTTTATCATAAAATGAATAATATCGAGTTGAATTACGTTTCGCCTTATTTTATTGATATCCTTATCATGAATGGAAATAATGTACAATGGCGGTTCACGGGCTTTTATGGGCGCCCGAACTGGAGTGATCACAATTTATCTTGGGACGACATTCGCAATCTGCATAGTAAGGGGAACCATCCTTGAGTAATCTTGGGGGATTTCAATGAAATATTATATCCTTTAGAAAAAGAGGGGGGTAACGCGCGACCAAATTGCATGAGAGGGATTTCCGTGAATGTCTTATGGACTGTGGGCTAGAGGATTTAGGATACATCGACGACCGTTTTACGTGGAGTAGAGGTGTAATTAGAGAGCGTCTTGACCGTGCAATGTATAATGTAGGGTGAGCTCATAAATTTCTGCGTGCAACTATTTTTAATGAAGAATATGTTCACTCTGACCACCGTCCGTTAGTCCTGGACACAAACTATCTGGATGATAATATTTTTAAACGTCCGACGGGGTGTGTAAAACAATTTGAAGCTAAGTGGCTAAAGGAAGATACGTTAATGAAATCGTGAAGACATCTTGGGAAAAAGCAAAGTTAGCAGGTATTGGCCCTTCCCTTGCTGACCGAACGAGAGCCGTACATGCTGATTTGCACAATTGGGACCATGAAATTCTTAAGGGTCCCAAGTGGAGAATTAAAAAACTGAAAAAAGAATTAGAAAGACTGAGGCGTGGTCCAATGAATATTGAATCCCGGAACCGTCAGAAGGAGATTATTCTAGTAATTGAGAACCTTTTGGACCAAGCGGAAATTTTCTGGCTGTAGAGAGGCCGTGCGAATTGGTTGATGCACGGGGATCGCAATACGTCTTTCTTCCATAACGCAACCACAGACAGGAAGAAAAGGAATAATATTAAAAAAATATTAGATGACTCAGGAGTCTGGAGGGAAGATAAAGAGTTGAAGGATCATATAACGGGGTATTTTTGCAAACTCTTTACGTCGGAAGTACAAAATCCAAACCAAGAGGTCTTGTCCCTCGTTCGTAGGAGAGTTTCTACTAAGATGAACAATGCTCTCCTAGCCCCTTACACTGTAGAAGATGTTCGTAAGGCGTTGTTTGAGATCCGGGATCTAAAAGCTCCAGGGCCAGATGGACTCCATGCTATCTTCTATAAAATATTTTGGCCCATGCTAGGTGATGACTTGGTGGAGGAGGTCTTAAAAGAAGTCAATACTTGCACCATTCCAGCCGGTTGGAACGATACTGCAATTGTGATGATCCCAAAGGTTAACTAACCAGAAAAGGTAAGCCAATTTAGGCCGATAAGCTTATGTAATGTGGTCTATAAAATAATTGCAAAAATGGTGGCTTCCCGTTTGAAAGTCTTTCTACCAAATATTATCAGCCCTACCCAAAGTGCCTTCGTCCCTGGCAGGCTGATCACTGATAATATTCTTGTAGCGTACGAATGTTTTCACAGAATCAAGAATAAGAGAGAAGGTAGGGAAGGTTTGTGTGCCATAAAACTTGATATGCACAAAGCTTATGATAGAGTAGAGTGGCCTTTCCTGAAAGAAATTATTCTGAAATTGGGCTTCCGTCAAGAATGGGTAAATTTTATTATGCAGTGTGTATCAACAGTTGAATATAGAGTTATAATTAATATGGAGGAAAGTGAGGGTTTCAAGCCGTCAAGGGGATTGAGACAGGGTGACCCATTGTCACCATACCTTTTCTTGTTGTGCCCTGAAGGGTTGAATGCCCTACTATCACATGTGGAGGAAAACGGGAGAATCTTGGGTGTTAAAGTATGTAGACTCGCCCCCATCGATTACAAACCTTCTCTTTGCTGATGATTCCTTGATTCTTATGAAAGCTAACAACCAAAGTGCACAAGCGTTGAAAGCTGCACTTGATCTGTATTGCGAGGCATCGGGACAATTAGTTAGCGTTGAAAAATCCAACATTTTCTTCAGTCCTAACACGAAGGTCGAGATTAGAGCACAGCTTTGCACGACACTGAATATAATGACAAAGGCACTCAGTGATAAATATTTGGGCCTACCAGCAAATGTGGGGATAGATAAAGCAGACTGTTTCCAATTTCTAATCGAGCGAATTGTTAAAAGAATTAGTGGTTGGAAGGAAAAATTATTGTCTTCGGGGGGAAAGGAGATCCTGATCAAGGCTGTGATCCAAGCCATACCCACCTATGCAATGTCGGTCTTTAAAATTCATAAAAAAATTGTAAAGAAATAATTGACGCAATAGCGCATTTTTGGTGGGGAGACGAGGAGAATCAGAAGAGGATGCATTGGATGTCCTGGTGGAAACTATGTGTACCAAAAATCAAGGAGGGATGGGATTTCGCGATATTCACTGTTTCAACTTGGCGTTGCTAGCCAAACAGGCATGCGTCTCCTAGATAATCCTGATTCATTGTGTGCTTCTATCCTAAGGGCAAAATACTACCCCGTTGGTGATCTGTTAAATGCAAAGATAAGGAAAGGCTTCTCCTTTACATGGCAAAGTATCATGGCAGGCACAAATACTCTGAATAGTGGATACATTTGGCGAGTGGGAAATGGACAAAATATTAAGATTTGGGAAGATGCCTGGATCTCAAATTGTGCCACTAGGAAAATTATAACGCCTAAGGGAGGCAATCTATTAACTAAGGTAGGTGATCTCATTGACCCGATTTCTAATACTTGGGATGAAGAATTGATTAGGCAAACTATGTGGTCGATTGATGTACAAAAGATTCTTTCAATCCCTCTGCCGGAATATGATATGCAAGACTTCATTGCCTGGAATTATATGAAAAATGGTATATTCTCAGTTAGGTCTGCCTACTCTATGGAGTGGGATCACCAGTTTGGTAGCAAACTAAACCACTCTAATGGGATGGGGCGAATCGCAGTTAACCCTATTTGGAGTAAGATATGGAAACTAGACTGTCCGGCAAAAGTAAAAAATTTCTTATGGCGTACGCTACTGAAAGGGCTAATTATCGACTAGAGGGGGGTGAATAGGCGATTTTTATGAAAGTCTTCAAAACATGGGACTTTCGAAGACAACCAATATAAACAACACTATTCGAATGCAGCGGAAGGTAGACTACACTAGACAAGCCATAGTCAAGTATTCAATGGAGTGAAAGCACGAAGACTAATAGCACCCAGGTAATAAAGATCAGGATGGAAGATAGTATGAAGCCAATCAGAACAGATAGTCACACAGTGAAGTCAAACAGATAATGCAAGCAGGCAATGACTTCACGAAGACAAACTGTAAGTAAAGAGAAGTAAGAGATAGAACCAGTGGCTTCAGAAGGACAGGGATTTGTTCGACCAGTTCCAGTTGATGTGACAACTGTACGTCTGGTTAGGGAGGCTGAGATTCAACTCAGAAGACCGCGTCTTCACCTTATTCCCCTTGAGCTAAGGACACTGTGACGCCCTCGATTCAATCATACACAAATATACACGCAAATGTGTACGATCAAGATCAAGGACTCATGGGAAGATATCACAACACAACTCTAGACACAAATTAAAATAATACAAGCTTTATATTACAAGCCAGGGGCCTCGAGGGCTCGAATACAAGCTCGATACACAAGAGTCAGCGGAAGCAACAATATCTGAGTACAGATATAAGTTAAACAAGGATGCCTTAAGAAGGCTAGCACAAAAGCAACAACGATCGAAGAGGCAAGGCCTCCTGCCTGGGACCTCCTAACTACTCCTGGTCGTCGGCGGTCTCACGTAGCAGCATCCATCGGCGGTGGCATCTGGCTCCAGGGATCCACCAGCTGGTTGCATCAACCGGAAAGAAGAAAGAAGGGGGAAAAGGGGTAGCAAAGCAACCGTGAGTACTCATCCAAAGTACTCGCAAGCATCAGATCTATACTAAGTATGCATTGGTATCAAATGGAAGGTTTGTATCTGTGGACTGAACTGCAGAATGCCAGAATAGAGGGGGAAGGCCTAGCCTATCGAAGACTAGCATCTTCACGCAGCTCCGAGCATCTTGCAGCATGTAGAAGAGTAAAGAATAGCAGTTTATAATTAACAAGCATGTTGTAACATTAATGCCCAGAGATCCTCCCTCGACTCCCTGCGAGAAAGCAATCCCGGAGCCACATATCTCAAGTATCCATTTGTAGTTGTATAAGATCAGGATATAAGTCTGAACGTCCATTACCGCGGACACGGTATTCGAATATATAACTTCCCTGCAGGGGTGCACCACGTTACCCAACATGCTCGATCACTCTGGCCGGACACACCTTTCTGGGGTCAATGCCCGCCCTCGGAAGATCAGCACATTGCAGCCTGACCTAGGCTCAGCAGAGAGGTCCCCGCCAGTCTACATCCTAAGAACTCCGGGGTCTTGGGCCCATCGCCCGCAGCACTCCGGGTCGTTGCGCGCAGGGTGAATACCAGCACCGCCTCGGATGGCCAGCACGATCCGACCGTGCCGCACTGCTGAACTGGACGTCTGACAAAGCTTCGGCTGATATTGCGACGTCGAGGCCCATATCTATTCTCGCATGGTGGTTAGTGCGTAAAGGCCATAGGCCAACTCAGAACAAATACCCAAACCATAGTGTATTATTAGCTTGCGGAGACGAGCAGAGACTCACGATCGAAAGTGACCCCGTCGCCCCGTCTCGTGGACTTACGACAAGGGCTCAGAATGCCCGGCCGTGCCACGTCATTATCTTGCGGGTGCTCTCTGGGCCCGCCCGACTTTCACCAAGGTCTCAAGTAAATTCAAGGGAACCATGTGTCCAAACATCAAGGGGAAAACCCAAGGAATCACCCTCGGTGGATTCCACTCAATGTAATCATCAAGGTGAACGTAAGAGGGACCACCCCCGAGGTTCACACTTGAGGTGTTGAACGACAGAGCCGTATCGGGAATGGTGAAAGAGGAAATCACCCTCGATGACCACGACTGAATAGCTACACTACAGAATTATCATCAGGAGTGCATTATAAGGGATCACCCTCGGCACTCAATAGTAGCTCTGCAGGGTCGAGCAACTAAAGGGGCATGATGTGATGTGAGGTGTCGGGCTCTGGTCGTCGATCACGTCGATCGAGGTGTCGATGATGAAGTAGAGGCAATAAGGACAAGTGGGGGGTCACTGATGGATCACTAGACAACCTATACTAAGCAGTTTAGGATAAGCAGGTAGGTAACAATAGCAGGTACAAAAGCAGGCTATGCATCAGAATAGGAGCAAACAATAACAGTAGCAAAATCTAATGCAAGCATGAGAGTATAGAATGGGCGATATCAGGATGATCAAAGGGGGGGCTTGCCTGGTTGTTCAGACAAGAAGGAGGGTCGTCGTCGACGTAGTCCATCACGGGGACATCGGCATCGGTCTCGGGGTCTACCGGAGAGAAGAGGGGGAAGAAACAGTAAATACATAGCAAGCAAGTGCATAACAGGACAACAGACAGAGCTAGACGTGCTCTAACGCAGCGCTAGGCGGCACTGGCGAAGGGGGAAACATCCAGGAAAGTTTTCCCGGTTCCGGACGTCTGTTGGACAGATGAACTGGAGGGGAAAAGTTGCAAGTTTGCTATGCTAGGGATGTGTGGCGGGCGAACAGACCGCGTATTCGGATACGTCTCGTCGTTCTGAGCAACTTTCATGTACAAAACATTTTCATCCGAGTTACGGATTATTTTATATGATTTTTCAAAGATTTAAACAATTTCTGGGATTATTCTTAATTCGAAAATAAAATGGTTAATTGCTAGATACACCCAAAAGTGTACCCAGCCGGAGTGCTCCTATGGCTAACAACGGGCCAGGGAGGTTCCAGTCAGCAGAGTTGACCCAGTCAACATTTAACCGGTCAAAAGGTCAATAGGGTTTGGGTCCCACTTGTCATTGGCTCATGTAGCTAACTTCAGTTTTAAAAATAACTATTCTACTTCATTAGGTTAACTAAGATTAATTAATTAAGTTAATTAAATATTTAACTATTTATTTATTTATTTGTTAATATTATTTTTAACCTTTTTTACAGAAAAGGGGGGCGTGGGCCCCACTCGACACTGGCCCATAGAGCCAATCAGGCGACAGGTGAACGGGCACAGGGGCGTGGAAGTGGGCGCCCGTACCCGAGGAGGGGGCAAACCCGAGCGAGGTAGGACGCTGGCGCCGGGCGCCGCCCGGGGCGTGGTCGCCGGCGACGAGGGGAGCCGCCGGATGGACCAGTGGAGGAGGGATGCGGCGGCGGTAGTGCGGCAGGGGAGAGCGGGGGTTAGCGCGGCCAGCCGGGGCCTCGGTGAGCATCGACGAAGCACTGGGGCGAAGCGGAGAGCATGACGGGCGGCTGTACGGGGCGAGGGGGAAAGAGGAGGCCGGGGGGGCCTCACCAGCGTTGGAGAGCAGGGGGGCGTCGAGGCTTGGGGGCGCCTGATGGGGAGGAGGACGAAGACGAGGCGACGCCGACGAGGTGGTGGTGAGCAGCGATGGCACGGCGTCAAGGCTCGGGGCACCGCGGCGTCGAGCCGCCGATCCAGCCCGCGTCGAGGGGAGGCACCGCACGGGAGGAGACGGAGAGGCGGGCGTCGACGATGGAGAGGCGGGGCGGGGTCGAGGAGGCGGTCCGGCAGGGAGGGTCCGAGAGACGGCGACAGTGGCGAAGAGCGGTGGCGATGGGAGGCGCGGGAGCGCCCGCTCCTGATCCAGATCCACCCGGGGGCGGGGTAGGGAGACGAGACGGGTCGAGGGATGGAGTGGGGGGGGGGGGGTTCGTGCGGGAGAGAGTGGGTGACCGGGCTAGGGTTTCCGGTTCGGGGAAGGGGCCATATAGGCCGAGCGGGGCGTGTAGGGGAGTGGGCCGGCCTGGCCGGCCGGCTGTAAGGCCAGCTGGGCCATGAGGCCCACTGGGAGAGGGTGGGGGTTTATCATGTGTTTCTTTTCTTTTACGTTTCCTTTTCTTTTTGCAATTTCTTTTAGTTAGCAAGTCTATTTTGTAAAATGTGGGACTTGCCCACATAAATAACTTGCATTAACTAGCTCTGCCACAAAAAGTTAGGGAGACCATTGCGTTTGTTAGAATTTATCATAAATGGAATGGTATTTGAATATGTTGCTCTAGCACTAAATTAATTAGTTTAGGGCATTAAACCGCTTTATAAAAAAGTTGGTTCACCACCAATATTAGGAAGTGAATATTTGTCACATGATCAACATTTTAGTTTTCATGTTTGTGAAACATTGGATTGTACTTAGAATTTGAAAATTGAATTAGGACCGGACTGAATCAAAGGGGGATTTAGCAACAGTTAAAATGATGACATGGCATCATTAGCAAGGAATTACTGTAGCTTAATTATCCGGGCGTCACAATTCTCCTCCACTACAAGAAATCTCGTCCCGAGATTTAGGAGGTAGTGTAAGGGGGAAAGACTCGGGAAGGATGGAGCTCAACATAAGATAGGTACCTGGGGGCTATCTCAGTGAACGTGTCATAGAGGCATCTCTCGAGTTGAAATTCAAGAAATTCATCGAGAGCAAGGTAAGAGGGTGCAATAAGAAGCTTCAAGCAGGTAGGCAAGCGTTTGTTGCCTGAAACAGAGGGTGAAGGGGGTTCAGAGCAATGGGAATAAGTATCTAATAGCAGAATAGATCACTAGGAAGGTGGCTCATGATTTACATACAAAGCCAAGTGCAAAGAATATTTCAGAGTCAAGGTTGTACAGGAGAGTCAGGTTTCGATCCTGTGGAACTGTGGGTTATGGGCCCACCATGTGGTTTAAAAGCACGAAGGGTGCTAACATTTTGTACGGTCATGATAGCAAGGCAGGTCAGAGGATAGCCTGTCAGTTATGTTGGCAGCAATGCTGGTACCAAGGGCGAGGGACGAAGAGAACCATTTTCCTACTCGTTAAGACGAGGCGGACCAATAAGCAAAGTTCTCGTCCATCGACGGCTACCAGAATGTCATCAACAATAGTAACAAGGTCTTACTGACAGAGAATGTACACCGAGGTGTTTACATAAGCAGGGAATTATCACTGCTCAGATACGTTAGGTTGCAAGAAAGGTTGAACAAAACAATGGAAAGGAAAGTGTAGACTCGAATCAGTTATCGGTGTTCTCAAGTGTCTAACAACTCTGAACCCGTGGAAAATTAGAATCAGCAAGAATTAATAGTTGATGAAGGACTCATAAGAGGTTATGTAGTTCCGTGATAATCTCAAGATACCAAAGGGTAATACTCGAGAGTATAGAAAAATAGAGGTTGGACGGGTGAAATGATCTACAGAAGACAAGTACTTCCACTTGTCCGAGAAATGAAATCAAAGAAGAACAATCATGGTTGGAACCACGGTTGTGAAGGTGCAAACATAGATACAAGACAAACTTATCACATGAGGATTATTATTATGACAAGAAGCTTCCATGATAGGATCTACATCGTGTCCATGGGCATGAACACAAAGTTCAAGGTCGACTCCCACTTCTCCAATGCATAGCTTTTCATTCACTTCTCATTTTCGACGAAGTCGTAGTGTTTAGACTTTATCTGGCATAACACCAGTAGAGTATGAGTCGTAGAAGTTTCCGGGTTCACACAGATTTAGGGAAGACATGGATTCAACCCATAGGAACATCCTAGGATCATATACCACAAACTTCACTAGTAAATAACTCAAGCCCGGAAGCAGAGTATGGTTTACGAGAGCGGGGGATACAATTTACCAAAGGCATTGTGTATCCGAGGAAAGGCTCACAAGGTTATTGAATATGAAGGACGTTGTCAGATAAAATCCATAAAGGACCTGGTGGTTCACGAGGGATCTGATGTGAGCAACGGTACTCAACCAGAAGAAGAAAGAATGCAAGAAGGTCAGGTTATAGAAACAACTGACTAATTCAAAGCTCAATGCAAAGGAATATTTCCAAAATGGGGGATCAGAAGAAGAGGCTCTGATCAAATACAAGTAAGTTGAATAGACTTAGGGCACAACCGATGGTTTCTGATTGGCTATGAACCAGCTCAAGTTCGGGAAGACGTCTGAGCCGGAAGATAATCTATAAGGGTGAACTGATGATTGCGACACAAACATATCAAATCAAAAGACTCAAGATGATATTAACAAAGGACGTCAATAGATACTGCTAGGCATATGGAATTAACCAGAGTGTAGGCAGGTAAGACCTTCTAGAGCAATAGGCGACAGAGGTCATCAAAAGCTCGGATTGTATTACAAAGTATCTTATGAAGCATAAGAATAACCGGGGACGAATGGATACTCGATAAGAGCGAGTAATTATCTGTAGGGGTATTCATGCGGCAAGGACTGCAAGGCAGTAAGCATAAAGGATCCTTGGAACATCGAAGAGTATTTTAGGACATCTTAAAAACAAGAGCAACTGGGGATGAAGGTATGAACGATAACGTAGGTAGTTACGCATAAAGATTTATAGGTGGTAGGAATTGCAACGGCGAAGGGCAGAAGGGTCTCGGTAAAACATGGGAGATTATCTTCAGAATCTTCTGGTGCACCAAGCAATCATCTGGAGTGAGGGGCTCTCCGGGAGCAAGTATTTACGAGATCCTAGAGTTAGAATTGACAAAATCATTTAACCCGAATAGAGGAGAGATTAGAGTCCTAGATTATAGACGAGGAGTAAAAGATCCTAATACCACCCAATGGCGACGTGGGCTGGTAAGCCGCACAACCATGTTAGTAAATCAGTTTTTCAAAGACTAGACTCAACTTCGGCCAAGGAGTTGGAAAGGGGATCCTACAAGCAGCCAGCTTTGATACCAACTTGTTATGCCCTCGATTCAATCATACACTAATCATACACACAAATGTGTATGATCAAGATCAAGGACTCACGGAAAGATATCACAACACAACTCTAGACACAAATTAAAATAATACAAGCTTTATATTACAAGCCAGGGGCCTCGAGGGCTCGAATACAAGCTCGATACACAAGAGTCAGCAGAAGCAACAATATCTGAGTACATACATAAGTTAAACAAGGATGCCTTAAGAAGGCTAGCACAAAAGCAACAATGATCGAAGAGGCAAGGCCTCCTGCCTGGGACCTCCTAACTACTCCTGGTCTTCGGCGGTCTCCACGTAGCAGTATCCATCGGCGGTGGCATCTGGCTCCAGGGATCCACCAACTGGTTGCAACAACCGAAAAAAAGAAAGAAGGGGGAAAGGGGTAGCAAAGCAACCGTGAGTACTCATCCAAAGTACTCGCAAGCATCAGATCTATACTAAGTATGCATTTGTATCAAATGGAAGGGTTGTATCTGTGGACTGAACTGCAGAATGCCAGAATAGAGGGGGAAAGCCTAACCTATCGAAGACTAGCATCTTCACGCAGCTCCGAGCATCTTGCAGCATGTAGAAGAGTAAAGAGTAGCAGTTTATAATTAACAACCATGTTGTAACATTAATGCCCAGAGATCCTTCCTCGACTCCCTGCGAGAAAGCAATCTCGGAGCCACATATCTCAAGTATCCATTTGTAGTTGTATAAGATCAGGATATAAGTCTGAACGTCCATTACCGCGGACACGGTATTCGAATATATAACTTCCCTGCAGGGGTGCACCACGTTACCCAACACGCTCGATCACTCTGGCCGGACACACCTTTCTGGGGTCAATGCCCGCCCTCGGAAGATCAACATGTCGCAGCCCGACCTAGGCTCAGCAGAGAGGTCCCCGCCGGTCTACATCCTAAGCACTCCGGGGTCTTGGGCCCATCGCCCGCAGCATTCCGGGTCGTTGCGTGCAGGGTGAATACCAGCACCGCCTCAGATGGCCAGCACGATCCGACCGTGCCGCACTACTGAACTGGACGTCTGACAAAGCTTCGGCTGATACTGCTACGTCGAGGCCCACATCTATTCTCGCGTGGTGGTTAGTGCATAAAGGCCAGAGGCCAACTCAGAACAAATACCCAAACCATAGTGTATTATTAGCTTGCGGAGACGATCAGAGACTCACGATCGAAAGTGACCCCGTCGCCCCGTCTCGTGGACTTACGACAAGGGCTCAGAATGCCCGGCCGTGCCACATCATTATCTTGCGGGTGCTCTCCGGGCCCGCCCGACTTTCACCAAGGTCTCAAGTAAAGTCAAGGGAACCGTGTGTCCAAACATCAAGGGGAAAACCCAAGGAATCACCCTCGGTGGATTCCACTCAATGTAATCATCAAGGTGAACGTAAGAGGGACCACCCCCGAGGTTCACACTTGAGGTGTTGAACGACAAAGCCGTATCGGGAACGGTGAAAGAGGAAATCACCCTCGATGACCACGACCGAATAGCTACACTACAGAATTATCATCAGGAGTGCATTATGAGGGATCACCCTCGGCACTCGATAGTAGCTCTGCAGAGTCGAGCAACTAAAGGGGCGTGATGTGATGTCAGGTGTCGGGCTCTGGTTGTTGATCACATCGATCGAGGCGTCGATGATGAAGCAGGGGCAATAAGGACAAGTGGGGGTCACTGATGGATCACTAGCCACCCTATACTAAGCAGTTTAGGATAAGCAGGTAGGTAACAATAGCAGGTACAAAAGTAGGCTATGCATCAGAATAGGAGCAAACAATAACAGTAGCAAAATCTAATGCAAGCATGAGAGTATAGAATGGGCGATATCAGGATGATCAAAGGGGGGGCTTGCCTGGTTGTTCAGACAAGAAGGAGGGTCGTCGTCGACGTAGTCGATCACAGGGACATCGGCATCGGTCTCGGGGTCTACCGGAGAGAAGAGGGGGAAGAAACAGTAAATACATAGCAGGCAAGTGCATAACAGGACAACAGACAGAGCTAGACGTGCTCTAACGCAGCGCTAGGCGGCACTGGAGAAGGGGGAAACATCCGGGAAAGTTTTCCCGGTTCCGGACGTCTGTTGGACAGATGAACCGGAGGGGAAAAGTTGCAAGTTTGCTATGCTAGGGATGTGTGGCGGGTGAACAGACCGCGTATTCGGATACGTCTCGTCGTTTTGAGCAATTTTCATGTACAAAGCATTTTCATCCGAGTTACGGGTTATTTTATATGATGTTTCAAAGATTTAAACAATTTCTGGGATTATTCTTAATTCGAAAATAAAATGGTTAATTGCTAGATACACCCAAAAGTGTACCCAGCCAGAGTGCTCCTATGGCTGACAGCGGGCCAGGGAGGTTCTAGTCAGCAGAGTTGACCCAATCAACATTTGACCGGTCAAAAGGTCAATAGGGTTTGGGTCCCACTTGTCATTGGCTCATCTAGCTAACTGCAGTTTTAAAAATAACTATTCTACTTCATTAGGTTAACTAAGATTAATTAATTAAGTTAATTAAATATTTAAGTATTTATTTATTTATTTGTTAATATTATTTTTTTAACCTTTTTTTACAGAAAAGGTGGGCGTGGGCCCCACTCGGCAATGGCCCATAGAGCCAATCAGGCGACAGGCGAACGGGCACAGGGGCGTGGAAGTGGGCGCCCGTACCCGAGGAGGGGGCAAACCCGAGCGAGGCGGGACGCTGGCGCCGGGGGCCGCCCGGGGCGTGGTCGCCGACGACGAGGGGAGCCGCCGGATGGACCAGTGGAGGAGGGATGCGGCGGCGGTAGTGCGGCAGGGGAGAGCGGGGGTTAGCGCGGGCGCCGGCTCCAAGCGCGGCCAGCCGGGGCCTCGGTAAGCATCGACGAAGCACTGGGGCGAAGCGGAGAGCACGACAGGCGGCTGTACGGGGCGAGAGGGAAAGAGGAGGCCGGGGGGCTCACCAGCATTGGAGAGCAGGGGGTGTCGAGGCGTGGGGGCGCGCGATGGGGAGGAGGACGAAGATGAGGCGACACCGACGAGGTGGTGGTGAGCAGCGATGGCACGGCGTCAAGGCTCGGGGCGCCGCGGCGTCGAGCCGCCGATCCAGTCCGCGTCGAGGGGAGGCACCGCACAGGAGGAGACGGAGAGGTGGGCGTCGACGATGGAGAGGCGGGGCGGGGTCGAGGAGGCGGTCCGGCAGGGAGGGTCCGAGAGACGGCAACAGTGGCGAAGAACGATGGTGATGGGAGGCGCGGGAGCGCCCGCTCCCGATCCAGATCCACCCGGGGGCAGGGTAGGGAGACGAGACGGGTCAGGGGATGGAGTGGGGGGGTCATGCAGGAGAGAGTGGGTGACCGGGCTTGGGTTTTCGGTTCGGGGAAGGGGCCATATAGGCCGAGTGGGGCGTGTAGGGGAGTGGGTCGGCCGGCTGTAAGGCCAGCTGGGCCATGAGGCCCACTTGGAGAGGGGGGGAGTTTATCATGTGTTTCTTTTCTTTTACGTTTCCTTTTCTTTTTGCAATTTCTTTTAGCTAGCAAGTCTATTTTGTAAAATGTGGGACTTGCCCGCATAAATAACTTGCATTAACTAGCTCTGCCACAAAAAGTTAGGGAGACCATTGCGTTTGTTAGAATTTATCATAAATGGAAAGGTATTTGAATATGTTGCTCTAGCACTAAATTAATTAGTTTAGGGCATTAAACCGCTTTATAAAAAAGTTGGTTCACCACCAATATTAGGAAGTGAATATTTGTCACATGATCAACATTTTAGTTTTCATGTTTGTGAAACATTGGATTGTACTTAGAATTTGAAAATTGAATTAGGACCGGACTGAATCAAAGGGGGATTTAGCAACAGTTAAAATGATGACATGGCATCATTAGCAAGGAATTACTGTAGCTTAATTATCCGGGCGTCACAGACACTTAGTACCCGCCCAATCACTCTGGTAAGTCTTCAAGGTAGACTTCCAAACGTTCACATACTTCGTTCACCGGCAATCCACAATGGCTCTTGGATGCTCAGAACGCGACGCCTAACCGGCTGGAGGATTCACAGTCCTCAAGTGTAACAAGTCTTCAGATCACGTGGACAGAAAGACTTCAGTGATGCCAAACACTCTTTGGGCTCTAGGTGGTTTGGGCTTTGTCCTCGCAAGGATTCTCTCTCAACAGCTTCGGCGGTGGGTTGCTCTCAAACGACAAAAGCCATGTACTAACTCTGAGTAGCCACCAATTTATGGTGTAGGGGGTGGGCTATTTATAGCCACTGGGCAATCCGACTGGATTTGTCCGAAATGACCCTGGGTCACTAAGGAACTGACACGTGTCGCAATGGTCAGATTTCAAACACACGCGGCAGCTTCACTTGGGAGACAAGTAAAGCTGACTTATCCGACACAGGATAAGATTTGCTCTCATTGTCTTCGCTCGAAGACATAGGATTTGGTTGAGCATCACTTCAGTCACTCTGACTTTGTTCACTTGGACCCCACTTAACAGTGCGGTGGTTCCTATGACTCAACAAATAAGAAAAGGGAACAACGAAACAACTAAGTCTTCGCGCTCCATAGTCTTCACTCAATGTCTTCTCGTGTCATACTCTTCAATGTGAATATCTTCACAGACCACCATTGTCTTGAATGTCTTCACACATTTATAGGGGTCATCTCCGGTAGGTAAACCGAATCAAAGAGGGACTACTACCTGTGTTATCCTGCAATTCTCAACACATTAGTCCCTCAACCATGTTTGTCGTCAATACTCCAAAACCAACTAGGGGTGGCACTAGATGCACTTACAATCTCCCCCTTTTTGGTGATTGATGGCAAACTGGTTAAAGTTTTCAACGGGGATAAAAGTATGTGAAATTGTAAGGATTAAGATATTGTCTTCATACATGGCAAAAAGGCTCCCCCTGAAGATGTGCATATAAATGTTTTGCATTGGAATGCAAATGCACATGGCAGGTTGTACTTGTGGAGACCCTCTTCACCATATGAAGACAATACATCATGCATGAATAGATATACAGGAATAATGACATGCATAATGAAAAATGGACGTTTGCAGAATGAGTTCATGCGGGATTTATCATCGCATATGCGGAATTTATCGTCGCATCACACAGAATAGCAGAAAAAGCAGCAGACGACCATCAAGTTTAAGTGTTACAACTCAAAGAACCAAATGTATCAAAACGAGAATTGTAAGCACTAGGCAAAAAAAAAATATCAACCACCCATCAGGACCCGCTTGAAGACTATCAACATATGCTTCTCCCCATTTTGTCAGTAAGGACCAAAAAGGTTTGAAGACATAGTCTCTACTCGTTCCCTTGAGGAGTAGGTGAAGCAGCAGGGTCGTCGTTGAGGTTTGGTGGTGCAGAAGAACTTGGTGCAGTGTCGACACACGCTGACGTTGGTGGTGGTGAGGTAGCATCATCTGCGTCATCCAAGACTCTGGCATTCACAGTTGCTACGGAGGAGTACTCTGAATCTTCAAGAGACGGGGTTCGACATAAGACAACATTCCTGGGAGGAGTGGAGTTGAACTTGAATCTCTCAGTGAAGCCATCGTCTTGAAGATCAGCTTCAGCACTTAGCAATGTCAGACTCTTCCAGGACCTCCGACAGGTTTCATGGGTGACAAAGGCATTCTTGGTGGCAAGATTGCGAATGCGATAAACATCCACCAAGAGGCTTTGCATTTGACACTTCATCCAGTAGTGGTGCTTGTCATGTTTTTGATGCAAGGCCACGAGAAGCTCTCGGTCATTGAGCACACGAGATCGCTTCCGAGGCCTTGGAGCAATGGTGCTTTCAGTGGCTTCAGTGCGTGCACGGCGAGTGTTGCCGGCCAGTGTATAAACACGAGAAGCAACCTGAACACCTTCAACATGCTGGGAAAAGCTCTGACGATCTGCATTGTGAAGATATAGTGCTTCATGGCAGGCTCTGGGTAAATGGCTTCAATGGACATATCAACCTCTGGTAGAAATATGAGATGGTTATGAGCAGAGGGCTGATAGTCAATGGCAGAGTGAAGCTTGATCAGACGCATAATCCAAGGAGCATAGAAATTCAGACCAAAAATGTCAGACCCAGATGAAGCAAACTGGCGAATGAAGAAATCCTGAGTATTGAAGCTTTTCCCATTTAGAATGTAGAAGACCAATGTCTTCATTGCACCTTCAAGCTTTGCTGAGGAGGAATACCCTTTGATGGGCCATAGAGTTCGCCTAATGATATGATAGATAGTGCGGGGCAGATACTCTAGGTCTTCAACAAGAAATTCCTTGGGATACTCAGCATCCTGGGGCAGTGGCTTCATCATACTAAGCATCTGGCTCATGTTGGGCTCTGGCTTCTGAAAGATGCTCTCCAATGCATCGCGGTGAAGCTGACAACCAGGTTCATACAATTCGCCTAGAGTGGAGAGGCCAGTAAGCTCAATGAGATCAAAGGCTTTGGCTTCATGATGAACATTTCTTGTTGTAAGTGCATCTAGTGCCACCCCTAGTTGGTTTTGGAGTATTGACGACAAAGTTGGTTGAGGGACTAATGTGTTTGTAAGAATTGCAGGATAACACAGGTAGTGTCCCTCATTGATTTGGTTTACCTACCGAAGATGACCCCTAAAAATGTATGAAGACATTGAAGACAATGGTGGTGTGTGAAGATATTCACACTGAAGTCTATGACACGAGAAGACATTGAGTGAAGACTGTGGAGCGCGAAGACTGAGTTGTTTCGTTGTTTCCTTTTCTTCTTTGTTGAGTCATAGGAACCACTGTACTGTTAAGTGGGGTCCAAGTGAACTAAGTCAGAGTGACTGAAGTGATGCTCAACCCAAATCCTATGTCTTCGAGCGAAGACAATGAGAGCAAGTCTTATCCAGAGCTGGATGAGTCAGCTTTGCTTGTAGCCCAAGTAAAGTTGCCGTGTGTGTTTGAAATCTGACTATTGGAACACGTGTCAGTTCCTTAGTGACCCAGGGTCATTTCGAACATATCAGGTCGGGTTGCCTTGTGGCTATAAATAGCCCACCCCCTACACCATAAATTGGTGGCTGCTCAGAGTTAGTTTACGGCTTTTGTCGTTTTGAGAGCAACCCACCTCGAAGCCTTTGAGAGAGAAATCCTTGCGAGGACAAAGCCCAAACACCCAGAGCCAAAGAGTGTTAGGCATCACTGAAGTCTTTCTGTCTGTGTGACCTGAAGACTTATTACACTTGAGGACTATGTATCCTCCAGCCGGTTAGGCGTCGCGTTCTGAGCATCCAAGAGTCATTGTGGATTGCCGGTGAACGAAGTCTGTGAAGGTTCGGAAGTCTACCTTGAAGACTTACCAGAGTGATTGGGCGAGGACTGTGTGTCCTTAGGTCAAGGGGAATAAGGTGAAGACGCGGTCTTCTGAGTTGAATCTCAGCCTCCCTAACCAGATGTACAGTTGTCACAGCAACTGGAACTGGTCCAACAAATCATGTGTCTTCAACAAGTGACTTGTTCTATCCCTTCCCTCCTTCACTTTGAGTTTGTCTTCGTGAAGTCATTGCTTAACTGTCTTATCTGTTTGACTTCATTGCTTGACTACTATTGTTGATTGGCTTCATACTATCTTCCATCCTGATCCTTACTACCTAGTGAAGGAAATATGCCCTAGAGGCAATAATAAAGTTATTATTTATTTCCTTATTTCATGATAAATGTTTATTATTCATGCTAGAATTGTATTAACCGGAAACATAATACATGTGTGAATACATAGACAAACAGAGTGTCACTAGTATGCCTCTACTTGACTAGCCTGTTAATCAAAGATGGTTATGTTTCCTAACCATGGACAAAGAGTTGTTATTTGATTAACGGGATCACATCATTAGTTGAATGATCTGATTGACATGACACATTCTGTTAGCTTAGCACCCAATCGTTTAGTATGTTGCTATTGCTTTCTTCATGACTTATACATGTTCCTATGACTATGAGATTGTGCAACTCCCGTTTACCGGAGGAACACTTTGTGTGCTACCAAACGTCACAACATAACTGGGTGATTATAAAGGTGCTCTACAGGTGTCTCCAAAGGTACTTGTTGGGTTGGCGTATTTCGAGATTAGGATTTATCACTCCGAATGTCGGAGAGGTATCTCTGGGCCCACTCGGTAATGCACATCACTTAAAGCCTTGCAAGCATTGCAACTAATGAGTTAGTTGCGGGATGATGTATTATGGAACGAGTAAAGAGACTTGCCGGTAACGAGATTGAACTAGGTATTGAGATACCGACGATCGAATCTCGGGCAAGTAACATACCGATGACAAAGGGAACAACGTATGTTGTTATGCGGTTTGACCGATAAAGATCTTCGTAGAATATGTGGGAGCCAATATGGGCATCCAGGTCCCGCTATTGGTTATTGACTGGAAACGTGTCTCGGTCATGTCTACATAGTTCTCGAACCCATAGGGTCTGCATGCTTAACGTTTCGTTGACGATATAGTATTATATGAGTTATGTATGTTGGTAACCGAATGTTGTTCGGAGTCCCGGATGAGATCATGGACATGAAGAGGAACTCCGGAATGGTCCGGAGATAAAGTTTGATATATGGGTTAATAGTGTTTGATCCCCGGAAGGGTTCCGGAATTCACCGGAAGGGGTTCCGGATGTTTCCCGAAATGTTTGGGTACGAGAACACGTTATTTGGGCCAAAGGGGAAAGCCCACAAGGTTTTTGTAAAGTGCAAAAGGAAGTTTTGTGGAGTCCAGGGGCCATACACCAGGGTCCCTGGCGTCTGGGTCCAGACGCCGGGAACCCTGGCGTCTGGGTCCAGACGCCGGGAACCCTGGCGTCTGGCCCTGGAGTCCGAGAAGGACTCTTGCCTTTTGGGTGAAACCGACTTTGTGGAGGCCTTTACTCCAAGTTTCGACCCCAAGGCTCAACATATAAATAGAGGGGTAGGGCTAGCACCAAAGAGACATCAAGAAACACCAAGCCGTGTGCCGGCAACCCCGTCCCCTCTAGTTTATCCTCCGTCATAGTTTCCGTAGTGCTTAGGCGAAGCCCTGCGGAGATTGTTCTTCACCAACACCGTCACCACGTCGTCGTGCTGCCGGAACTCATCTACTACTTCGCCCGTCTTGCTGGATCGAGAAGGCGAGGATGTCATCGAGATGAACATGTGCAGAACTCGGAGGTGCCGTGCGTTCAGTACTTGGATTGGTCAGATCGTGAAGACGTACGACTACATCAACCGCGTTGATAAACGCTTCCGCTTAGCGATCTTCAAGGGTATGAAGATACACTCCCCCTCTCGTTGCTATGCCATCACCATGATCTTGCATGTGCGTAGGAAAATTTTGAAATTACTACGTTACCCAACAGTGGCATCCGAGCCTGGTTTTATGCGTATATGTCATATGCACGAGTAGAACACAAGTGAGTTGTGGGCGATACAAGTCATACTGCTTACCAGCATGTCATACTTTGGTTCGGCGGTATTGTGAGATGAAGCGTCCCGGACCGACATTACGCGTACGCTTACGCGAGACTGGTTTCACCGTTACGAGCACTCGTGCCTAGAGGTGGCTAGCGGGTGTCTGTCTCTCTCACTTTAGTTGAACCGAGTGTGGCTACGCCCGGTCCTTGCGAAGGTTAAAATAGCACTAACTTGACAAACTATCGTTGTGATTTTAATGCATAGGTAAGAACGGTTCTTGCTCAGCCCGTAGCAGCCACGTAAAATTTGCAACAACAAAGTAGAGGACGTCTAACTTGTTTTTGCAGGGCATGTTGTGATGTGATATGGTCAAGACATGATGCTATATTTTATTGTATGAGATGATCATGTTTTGTAACCGAAGTTATCGGCAACTGGCAGGAGCCATATGGTTGTCGCTTTATTGTATGAAATGCAAACGCCCTGTAATTGCTTTACTTTATCACTAAGCGGTAGCGATAGTCGTAGAAGCAATAGATGGTGTAACGACAACGATGCTACGATGGAGATCAAGGTGTCGCGCCGGTGACGATGGTGATCACGCGGTGCTTCGGAGATGGAGATCACAAGCACAAGATGATGATGGCCATATCATATCACTTATATTGATTGCATGTGATGTTTATCCTTTATGCATCTTATCTTGCTTTGATTGACGGTAGCATTTTAAGATGATCTCTCACTAATTATCAAGAAGTGTTCTCCCTGAGTATGCACCATTGCCAAAGTTCGTCGTGCCCAGACACCACGTGATGATCGGGTGTGATAAGCTCTACGTCCATCTACAACGGGTGCAAGCCAGTTTTGCACACGCGGAATACTCAGGTTAAACTTGACGAGCCTAGCATATGCAGATATGGCCTCGGAACACGGAGACCGAAAGGTCGAGCGTGAATCATATAGTAGATATGATCAACATAATGATGTTCACCATTGAAAGCTAATCCATTTCACGTGATGATCGGTTGTGGTTTAGTTGATTTGGATCACGTGATCACTTAGAGGATTAGAGGGATGTCTTTCTAAGTGGGAGTTCTTAAGTAATATGATTAATTGAACTTAAATTTATCATGAACTTAGTCCTGGTAGTATTTTGCAAATTATGTTGTAGATCAATAGCTTGCGTTGTTGCTTTCATATGTTTATTTTGATATGTTCCTAGAGAAAATTGTGTTGAAAAATGTTAGTAGCAATGATGCGGATTGGATCCATGATCTGAGGTTTATCCTCATTGCTGCGCAGAAGAATTATGTCCTTGATGCACCGCTAGGTGACAAACCTATTGCAGGAGAAGATGCAGACGTTATGAATGTTTGGCTAGCTCAATATGATGACTACTTGATAGTTTAGTGCACCATGCTTAACGGCTTAGAATCGGGACTTCAAAGACGTTTTGAACATCACGGACCATATGAGATGTTCCAGGAATTGAAGTTAATATTTCAAGCAAATACCCGAGTTAAGAGATATGAAGTCTCCAACAAGTTCTATAGCTAAAAGATGGAGGAGAATCGCTCAACTAGTGAGCATGTGCTCAGATTGTCTGGGTACTACAATCGCTTGAATCAAGTGGGAGTTAATCTTACAGATAAGATAGTGATTAACAGAATTCTCTAGTCACCACCACCAAGTTAGTAGAACTTCGTGATGAACTATAATGCAAGAGATGACGAAAACGATTCCCGAGCTCTTCGTGATGCTGAAATCGACGAAGGTAGAAATCAAGAAAGAGCATCAAGTGTTGATGATTGACAAGACCACTAGTTTCAAGAAAAGGGCAAAGGGAAAGAAAGGGAACTTCAAGCGGAATGGCAAGCAAGTTGTCACTCCCGTGAAGAAGACCAAAGCTGGACCAAAGCCGGAAACTGAGTGCTTACACTGCAAAGGAAATGGTCACTGGAAGTGGAAATGCCCTGAATATTTGGTGGATAAGAAGGATGGCAAAGTGAACAAGGGTATATTTCATATATAGGTTATTGATGTGTGCCTTACTAGTGTTTATGGTAGCCCCTGAGTATTTGATACTTGTTCGGTTGCTAAGATTAGTATATTGAAACAGGAGTTGCAGAATAAACAGAGACTAGTAGAAGGGGAAGTGACGATGAGTGTTGGAAGTAGTTCCAAGATTGATATGATCATCATCGCACACTCCCTATACTTTCGGGATTAGTGTTAAACCTAAATAAATGTTATTTGGCGTTTGCGTTGAGCATGAATATGATTTGATCATGTTTATTATGATACAGTTATTCATTTAAAGTTAGAGAATAATTGTTATTCTGTTTACATGAATAAGACCTTCGATGGTCATACACCCAATGAAAATAGTTTGTTGGATCTCGATCGTGTGGTAGACATATTCATAATATTGAAACCAAAAGATGTAAAGTTAATAATGATAGTGCAACTTATTTGTGGCACTGCCGTTTAGGTCATATTGGTGTAAAGCGCATGAAGAAACTCCATAAAAGATGGATTTTCGGAATCACTTGGTTATGAATCATTTGATGCTTGTGAACCGTGCCTTTTGGGCAAGATGACTAAAACTCTATTCTCCGGAACAATGGAACAAGCTACTGACTTATTGGAAATAATACATACCGATGTATGCGATCCAATGAGTGTTGATGCTCGTGGCATGTATCGTTATTTTCTGACCTTCACAAGATGATTTGAGCAGATATGGGTATATCTACTTGATGAAACATAAGTCTGAAATAGTTGAAAGGTTCAAAGAATTTCAGAGTGAAGTGGGAAAATCATCGTAACAAGAAAATAAAGTTTCTGCGATCTAATCGCGGAGACAAATATTTGAGTTACGAGTTTGGTCTTCAATTAAAACAATGTGGAATAGTTTCACAGCTCATGCCACCTGGAACACCACAACGTTATGGTGTGTCCGAACGTCGTAACCGCACTTTATTGGATATGGTGCGATCTATGATGTCTCTTACCGATTTACCGCTATCGTTTTGGGGTTATGCATTAGAGACAGCTGCATTCACTTTAAATTGGGCACCATCAAAATCCGTTGAGACGACGCCTTATGAACTGTGGTTTGGCAAGAAACCAAAGTTGTCGTTTCTTAAAGCTTGGAGTTGCGATGCTTATATGAAAAAGGTTTTCAACCTGATAAGCTTGAACCCAAATCAGAGAAGTGTGTCTTCATAGAATACCCAAAGGTAACTATTGGGTACACCTTCTATCACAGATCCGAAGGCAAGTTATTCATTGCTAAGATGGATCCTTTCTAGAGAAGAAGTTTCTCTCGAAAGAAGTGAGTGGGAGGAAAGTAGAACTTGATGAGGTAACTGTACCTGCTCCCTTATTTGAAAGTAGTTCATCACAAAAATCTGTTCATGTGACTACTACACCAATTAGTGAGAAAGTTAATGATGATGATCATGAAACTTCAGATTAAGTTACTACAGAACCTCATAGGTCTTCCAGAGTAAGATCCGCACCAGAGTGGTACGGTAATCCTGTTTTGGAAGTTATGTTACTAGACCATGACGAACCTACGAACTATGAAGAAGCGATGGTGAGCCCAGATTCCGCAAAATGGCTTGAGGCCATGAGATCTGAGATAAGATCCATGTATGAAAACAAAGTATGGACTTTGATTGACTTACCCAATGATCGGCGAGACATTGAGATTAAATGGATCTTCAAGAGGAAGACGGACGCTAATAGTGTTACTATCTACAAAGCTAGAATTGTCGCAAAAGGTTTTCGACAAGTTCAAGGTGTTTACTACGATGAGAGTTTTTCACTTGTATCTATGCTTAAGTCTGTCCGAATCATGTTAGCAATTGCCACATTTTATGAAATCTGGCAAATGGATGTCAAAACTGCATTCCTTAATGGATTTATTAAAGAAGAGTTGTATATGATGCAACCAGAAGGTTTTGTCGATCCGAAAGGTGCTAACAAAATGTGCAAGCTCCAGCGATCCATCAATGGACTGGTGCAAGCATCTCAGAGTTGGAATATACGCTTTGATAAGTTGATCAAAGCATATAGTTTTGTACAGACTTACGGTGAAGCCTGTATTTACAAGAAAGTGAGTGGGAGCACTACAGCATTTCTGATAAGTATATGTGAATGACATATTGTTGATCGGAAATAATGTAGAATTATTCTGCAAAGCATAAAGGAGTGTTTGAAAGAAGTTTTTCAAAGAAAGACCTCGGTGAAGCTGCTTACATATTGAGCATCAAGATCTATAGAGATAGATCAAGACGCTTGATAAGTTTTTTTTTCAATGAGTACATACCTTGACAAGATTTTGAAGTAGTTCAAAATGGAACAGTCAAAGAAAGAGTTCTTGCCTGTGTTACAAGGTGTGAAATTGAGTAAGACTCAAAACCCGACCACGGCAGAAGATAGAAAGAGAATAAAAGTCATTCCCTATGCCTTGGCCATAGGTTCTATAAAGTATGCCATGCTATGTACCAGATCTATTGTATACCCTACACTGAGTTTGGCAATGGAGTACAATAGTGATCTAGGAGTAGATCACTGGACAGCGGTCAAAATTATCCTTAGTGGAATAAGGATATGTTTCTCGATTATGGAAGTGACAAAAGGTTCGTCGTAAAGGTTACGTCGATGCAAGTTTTTGACACCAATCTGGATGACTCTAAGTCTCGATCTAGATACATATTGAAAGTGGGAGCAATTAGCTAGAGTAGCTCCATGCAGAGCATTGTAGACATAGAAAATTGCAAAATACATAACGGATCTGAATGTGAAAGACCTGTTGACTGAGATTCTCTCACAAGCAAAACATGATCACATCTTAGTACTCTTTGGGTGTTAATCACATAGCGATGTGAACTAGATTACTGAATCTAGTAAACCCTTTGGGTGTTGGTCACATGGCGATGTGAACTATGGGTGTTAATCACATGATGATGCGAACTATCGATGTTAATCACATGGTGATGTGATCTAGATTATTGACTCTAGTGCAAGTGGGAGACTGAAGGAAATATGCCCTAGAGGCAATAATAAAGTTATTATTTATTTCCTTATTTCATGATAAATGTTTATTATTCATGCTAGAATTGTATTAACCGGAAACATAATACATGTGTGAATACATAGACAAACAGAGTGTCACTAGTATGCCTCTACTTGACTAGCCTATTAATCAAAGATGGTTATGTTTCCTAACCATGGACAAAGAGTTGTTATTTGATTAACGGGATCACATCATTAGTTGAATGATCTGATTGACATGACACATTCCGTTAGCTTAGCACCCGATCGTTTAGTATGTTGCTATTGCTTTCTTCATGACTTATACATGTTCCTATGACTATGAGATTATGCAACTCCCGTTTATCGGAGGAACACTTTGTGTGCTACCAAACGTCACAACGTAACTGGGTGATTATAAAGGTGCTCTACAGGTGTCTCCAAAGGTACTTGTTGGGTTGGCGTATTTCGAGATTAGGATTTGTCACTCCGAATGTCGGAGAGGTATCTCTAGGCCCACTCGGTAATGCACATCACTTAAAGCCTTGAAAGCATTGCAACTAATGAGTTAGTTGCGGGATGATGTATTATGGAACGAGTAAAGAGACTTGCCGGTAACGAGATTGAACTAGGTATTGAGATACCGACGATCGAATCTCGGGCAAGTAACATACCGATGACAAAGGGAACAACGCATGTTGTTATGCGGTTTGACCGATAAAGATCTTCGTAGAATATGTGGGAGCCAATATGGGCATCCAGGTCCCGCTATTGGTTATTGATCGGAAACGTGTCTCGGTCATGTCTACATAGTTCTCAAACCCGTAGGGTCCGCACGCTTAACATTTCGTTGACGATATAGTATTATATGAGTTATGTATGTTGGTAACCGAATGTTGTTCGGAGTCCCGGATGAGATCATGGACATGACGAGGAACTCCGGAATGGTCCGGAGATAAAGTTTGATATATGGGATAATAGTGTTTGATCCCCGGAAGGGGTTCCGGATGTTTCCCGAAATGTTTGGGTACGAGAACACGTTATTTGGGCCAAAGGGGAAAGCCCACAAGGTTTTTGGAAAGCGCAAAAGGAAGTTTTGCGGAGGCCAGGGGCCATACACCAGGGTCCCTGGCGTCTGGGTCCAGACGCCGGGAACCCTGGCGTCTGGCCCTGGAGTCCGAGAAGGACTCTTGCCTTCGGGTGAAACCGACTTTGTGGAGGCTTTTACTCCAAGTTTCGACCCCAAGGCTCAACATATAAATAGAGGGGTAGGGCTAGCACCAAAGAGACATCAAGAAACACCAAGCCGTGTGCCGGCAACCCCGTCCCCTCTAGTTTATCCTCCGTCATAGTTTCCGTAGTGCTTAGGCGAAGCCCTGCGGAGATTGTTCTTCACCAACACCGTCACCACGCCATCGTGCTGCCGGAACTCATCTACTACTTCGCCCGTCTTGCTGGATCGAGAAGGCGAGGACGTCATCGAGCTGAACGTGTGCAGAACTCGGAGGTGCCGTGCGTTCGGTACTTGGATCGGTCGGATCGTGAAGACGTATGACTACATCAACCGCGTTGATAAACGCTTCCGCTTAGCGATCTTCAAGGGTATGAAGATACACTCCCCCTCTCGTTGCTATGCCATCACCATGATCTTGCATGTGCATAGGAAAATTTTGAAATTACTACGTTACCCAACACCTAGCTGCTATTAGTCTTCGTACGTTAACACTATTGCATACTTGACTATGGCTTGCTTGGTGTAGTTTATCTTCCGCTGCATATCAATTAGGTCATTTCTATTGTTTGTCTTTGAAACTTCCATGTTTTGAAGACTTTGATAAAAATCGCCTATTCACCCCCCTCTAGTCGATAACTAGCACTTTCACTTGTCATCCACTCAAGGACCCATGTCGTTGTATCCCTGTTGTAGCCGCGAATGTGGAGGGTTGCATAGAATTGCAGTAGAAGCTCTTCATTCCAATGTTTCCTTGTCGGTGACAAACTGTAGAAGGCCAGCATCGCGAAAGCAGTCAAGGGCTTCTTCTAGGCAGGGCAGACCAACAATAGCTTCGGTGTCCAGACGCATATGAGGAAATATGCGCTCCTGATTGTATAGAATACAGGAGTAGTAGCTGCGCTGCTGATAGCTCCAGAACCGATCTGATGATATTCTTGGCTTGGAATATGGGTTCTTGATAGTATTAAAGAAGGTGTTGTGTGCAATGAAGCCGTTGACATTGAATGAGCCTGGTGCTGATGCAGTGCCTGGGAACCTTGGCAGCCTTGGTTTTGGCTTCTGAACCTGAGGCCTGTGCTCCACATGATAGTCAAACTGAGGTCCAGGAGCAGGCGGAGGAACCAGAATTGGCCATCTGACAGGAACAAGCTCGCCTTGGTAGAATGCATGCTCAATGGTGTGGGGTCGTGGAGGCGGAACTGGAGCAGTGGCAGCAGCAGAGGCGTCAGGCTGCACATTCGTTGCAGGAGCATCAGTGGCTTCAAGCACAGTGTTCACTGCAGGCGCCACATTGTCTTCAGCCATGACAACGTCATTGGCTTCAGAGGTGTTGTTGGTGGCCGCCTCAGGATTCTCAACCTCCACTTGAGGAGCTAGAGGGTCGGGCACAGATACGTTCTCCTCTAGAACAACTTCTTGGGTGGTAGGGGGAGTAGCAACATGCTCTTCTTCTTGTCTTTCTTCGGCTGATGCAGCCAGATTGTCTTCAGCAACATTTGCTTCAGACGAGGGAACCGTCACAGAAGGATTATCTTCAGGGAACACTTGACGTGCCACTGAGCTAGACTGGTTTGATTCTTCTTCTGTGATGGTGGTCATGGAGACAGAGGGCTTGAGACCTTTGTGAAGCCGTTGAAACATGGGCGACACCTTTGGCAAGGTTGTGGTCTCTATGTAATTATCATCATTCACCAACGGACTGGTGGCTTGCGCTGGTGGAGGACGGGGTGTACGTGGTGAATCTTGACTTGGAGTTGCTGGTTGGGGGCGATCAGCCCACGAGGCATCTTGAGAGATTGGCGTCAAAGGACGACCAATACTGATGAGCTCACTGTTCGTGAGAACAGGCGATGATACCGTTGGGCGCTCAATCTGAGGAAGGACTTCATCATCTTCTACATTGTCTTGAGGACCAATGTCTTCAGTCGCGATGGGGTCAACGACTGGAACTTCTTGAGCCTCAGGAGCCTCTGTGGAAGCAGACTCATGGACTATCAACCGACGCTCTTGATTCTCAGGGTCAGGGTGAGCAAAAGCAATGTGTTCAACTACAAGGGGCTCTGTGGGAGCAGCCCGATCTCTCTTCTTGGTTTTTCTCTTCTTGGGGGGTGGTGCATCATTAGTAGTGCGCTTGATTTTTCGCTTTCTGGCTTCGGCTTCAGCCGCCTTGGTTTTCTGCTGATCTGAAGCCACTATGGAGACCTTAGGCTTCGAGCCTGTCATGATGGCTGGGAAGACAATGTGAGGTTCTTCCCGCCGTGGAGCTTCAGTCTGGGCCCCAGTGTGCTTCTTCTTCTGCTTGGCAGCCATCTTGGGGTCAATGCCAGGACGCCCAAGAGCCTTGCGCTTTTCAGCTTTGTTGTAAGCCTGAACACACTTGGCAGCTAGAGTTTTCATGTGCTCTCTTGAGCCTTTGGCTTCCTCACGTTTCTTGCGAAACGCCTCCTTGAGGTCATTGAGCATCACCTTGAATTTCTGGACATCAGCCACACTCAGCTTGCCACATGCTTCTTGAACTGCTCTTTATCAAAGTCAATTTTGTGCTTCAATTCAACAATGCGCTGGGCTAGAGCCAGCTCAGGAGCAATTGCGCCTTGAAAGGAGACACTAATGCCAATGGGGAGTTGAAGATCATCAAAACTGAGATCTTGATTGTCGAACCACTCATCAATGAAATTGTGCAAGATATTCACATCGAAGAGGGGCAGATCATTGAAGATCTCCGCCTCTTTCTTGCTCTTGATCAGCTACTCGAGAGAATCATTGCCAAATTCTTCATCTGAAGACAGATCAATGGCTTCAGATTCATTCCTCAGAACGACAGCTGGTGTCAGTGCTTGACTGGGTCTCTAAACAGGTTTCTTCTGTGGCTTCTCACGCTTCTTGGAGATGCGAGAGAGATCTCCAGAGGTGTTACTAGGAGCAGGAGGGGCAGTTGCCAATGGCTTCACTCGAGAAGCTTTTGGAGCAGCAGATGATTTTGAAGCTTTAGCCTTCTTTTGCTTCTACGGCTTTGGAGTAGGAGCTGGAGCTTCATCAGTGTCAGCACCATCATCAGAATGATCCACTTTGGCACCTTGGACAGCAATGTGGGTGATGAGGCATGCAAGATTGTAGAAGGGCTCGATCCTGTTCTCATTGGCTTCACGGGTGCCGTCGTCCCGAGGTGAAGAAGGACCAGGGTTGAAGTCAAGCCCTAGAGCCTTCTTGTTCTTCACAGTTGACTCTTTGGCGAACTGGTAGTTGCGCTTGAACAAAGGGTCTTCACGGCACCACAGCAGAGAAGAAGGATCAGCGTTCTCTGGCTGCGGTCCGCGAATCATGCATGGATAGAATTCTCGTTGGATGGCTTCAGGAAGGGACTGGGGTTGAAGATTTTTGTACAAGATATCTCCCTAGGGTCCCTTGATGGCATTCTTCTCTGCATATTCTTCAGTGAAGAAGCGGTACTTGAACCATTCCTCAGCCCAATATCTTCGAATCCACTTGATTCGGTTCTGGCGGCCGGTATAGGTTTCCTCAGGGTCTGTTTTGTACAGCTCGTGCAAATCTGGAGGCAAATCCTTGGAAGTGCTACCACGGCGTTGTCTGCCACCCTTTCTCGCTGACTTCTCAGTGGCCATGAAGCTTAATCTGAAAGGCTTCAGTACTTGCAATGGCTTCAAACGGCTGGTCAGACAAGAACTGGCTTCAGGTGAATTGATGTGACTCTGCAAGAATTCTGCAAACGAATGCAGACTATGAGAACCAAGGGATTCTCCCACGGACATGTACCTGTGACAGCATTAGAGGTGCGAAGGAAGGGGAAGAGGTCATATGCATCCTCAGAAGATTTTGAAGATAAATCAGTTTGAAGACATTGACCTCATAATGCGAAGACATTCACTTATTTGATGAGAGTTGGTTCCAGAGTTGTACAAATCCAAGAATAAGTACAAGTGAGGAATCTAACTTGTAAAGAAGCATAAGTGAATACACTAGGAAGAATATGAGATGCAGAATGAGATAGATTCAAGTTTCGAGATCTGGAAACCACTTTTGGTAAAGACGGATGAATCTATCAGATCGAAAAGACGGTAAAAAGTAAAATTTAATTACCACATGAAGAACTGCTAGACGGAGCGAAGGTGGAGGCCGAGTAGTTCGATCTCCCGTGCCCTAACTTGGCGACGAAAGACACCTACGGCAACGGCGGAGAGGACGAGGTCCGCAGGCAGCGTGAGGACGGCCTCAAAGAAGTCGGGACAGCTAAGCGCTTCGTCATCGGCGTCATCGAGAGCTAGCGGAGGCGCTAGGGTTTACGAGAGGTGGCAAGGAGGAAGAAGAATTTTTGACCGAGACGTGACGGGTATTTATAAGGAAAGAGACGACACGTCGCAATTACGCAGGTGCCCCTGGCGGTTCACATCTGACGGACATGTGGCAAGCATGCAACACCTTGGGAGTTGTTCCATGTTCCCACGCACACATGGATTGTCGGAGTGGTCGTTCCGAATTCTTCGGGTTTCAGGCAAATAAGATATAGCATTAAAAACAGATATAAATGTTTGTCAAATTGACTTCAGCTGACAAGGTCTCAGCGAAGACAATCGACAGTTTTCAATAGAATGCATATGACTTGGACAGATAGAGTGGAGGTAGAAGCATAGATAGGTTAGGGTCCGATCACATTTAGTTAGTTCAAAAGATTCAACACGAAGCCATAGCTATAAGTGAATGCTGTAGAGGACAGAACACAGATAAATATATATAGCTAATACTAGGCCAATTCAACCAATTGAAAATAAACTTGAATATAACCAAGGATGAATATGAATCCAATATGAATATGCAAACATAACGCCAAGAGAAATGCTTCAAACAAAAGTTTGGTGGTGGCGTTACCCACCGTATAGGAAGTATTAGACCCAGACACGGCGCACAATTATCGTGGCGCTCCGAAGTCAAATTCCGCATTAATGTATTCACACTTAGAGTGTATGTCTTCATTGATTGAAGATATACATTACTTCGTGTGTTGCACATCTAAGCCATCAAAATGTATAAGTGTTAGGATGTGTGCCTAATCACAGGACATTTGAGGATTCCAAGATATTTAGCTCACACCGCAACTTGCAAAACCTTTTCTCATCCAAGGGCTTTGTGAAGATATCAGCCAACTGCTCTTCTGTCTTGACGTGAATGATATCAATATCTTCCTTCAGAACATGATCCCTGAGAAAGTGATGACGAATTTCAATGTGCTTTGTCTTCGAGTGCTGAACTGGGTTGTTCGCAATCTTGATGGCACTCTCATTATCGCAGTAGAGAGGCACATTCTTCAGATGGATACCATAGTCCTTGAGAGTTTGCTTCATCCAGAGAAGCTGAGCACAACAAGATCCAGCGGCAATGTATTCAGATTCAGCAGTGGAGAGAGATACACAGTTCTACTTCTTTGAAGACCAACAGACAAGGGATCGTCCCAGAAAGTGACATGTGCCTGATGTGGACTTGCGATCAACCTTGTCACCAGCATAATCAGCATCTGAGAATCTAACTAGATCAAACTCTGAGCCCTTTGGATACCATAATCCTAGTGTTGGGGTGTAAGCCAAATACCGAAGAATTCGCTTCACAGCTAAGTGATGCAATTCCTTTGGTGCCGCTTGGAACCGGGCACACATGCAAACACTAAGCATTATATCTGGCCTATATGCACATAAGTAAAGCAAGGAACCAATCATGGAGCGGTATACCTTTTGATCGAACTCTTTACCATTGTCGTCGGGACCCAGATGACTTTTGGTTGGCATTGGCGTCGTGTATCCTTTGCAGTCTTGCATTCCAAACTTCTTCAGGCAATCTTTGAGGTATTTTTCTTGAGATATGAAGATGTCATTGCGTTGTTGACGGATTTGGAGACCCAGAAAGAACTTCAGCTCGCCCATCATGGACATTTGATATTGCTCTTGCATCATGTGACCAAATTCATCACTGTATATCTTGTTGGTGCAGCCGAAGATAATGTGATCCACATAGATTTGGCACACAAATAGTTCGTCATCATATGTCTTCGTGAAGAGTGTAGGATCTAGTGAACCATGTTTGAAGCCTTTGCTCTTCAGGAAGTCTTTGAGCATGTCATACCAAGCACGAGGGGCTTGTTTGAGGCCATACAGTGCCTTGTTGAGCTTGTATACCATATCAGGATGTTTTGGATCTTCAAAGCCGGGAGGTTGTGCGACATATACTTCTTCTTCTATCTTTCCATTGAGAAAAGTACTCTTTACATCCATTTGATACAGAAGAATATTGTGATGATTTGCATAGGCTAGCAGTATGCGAATGGCTTCAAGTCTTGCCACCGGAGCAAATGTTTCATCGAAGTCAATTCCTTCCAGTTGAGTGTAACCTTGCGCAACGAGATGGGCCTTGTTTTTGACCACTTGACCATGCTCATCTTGCTTGTTGTGATATATCCATTTGGTGCCAATGATATTGTGCTCCTGAGGATCAGGACGCTTGACCAATTCCCACACATTATTTAGCTCGAACTGTCGAAGCTCGTCTTGCATAGCTTGAATCCGTTCAGGTTCCATGAAGGCTTCATCAACTTTCTTGGGTTCAGAGATTGAGACAAATGCAAAATGCCCACAGAAGTTGGTTAGCTGTGTTGCTCTTTGAGTTGCTTTTGAACGAGTGAGTGGACTAGGTGCATTCAAGCTGTCAATTATCTTCTCACTCTAAACTTCATTTGCAACACGAGGATGAGCAGGACAAAGATTTTTCTCTTGCTGATCAATGTCACCATTTGGGGGATTGTCTTCAGGCTAAGCATTGTCTTCAGGTTGATTAGGTGCAGAAATAACAAGTTCCTCTTCAGATTGGTTCTCAGAGGGTATGATATCTCCAATTCCCATCTGCTTGATAGATTCACTTGGAGGTGCTTCATCTAGCACATTTGGCAGGTGCTCTCTTTGCGAGTCGTTAGTCTCAGCGAACCGCACATCTACAGTTTCAACCACTTCATAGTGAAAGAGGTTGAAGACTCTGTAGGAGTGCGAATCCTTTCCATAACCAAGCATAAAACCTTCATGTGCTTTCGGTGCAAATTTTGAAGTGTGATGTGGATCCTTGATCCAGCCACCTAGCATCAAATACTCTGAAGTAGCTTACATTTGGCTTCTTCCAGTTAGGAGCTCATAGGATGTTTACTTCAGAAGCTTGTGAAGATAAACGCGGTTGATGATGTGGCAAGCAGTGTCAATAGCTTCAGGCTAGAACTTTCGCGGAGTCTTGTACTCGCCAAGCATCGTTCAGGCCATCTAAATGAGAGTTCTGTTCTTGCGCTCGGCGATGCCATTCTGCTGAGGTGTATAAGGAGCAGAGAACTCATGTGTGATACCAAGTGTATCCAGATAGAGGTCGAGGCCAGTGTTCTTGAACTCAGTGCCGTTGTCGCTTCTGATGTGCTTGATCTTGGCGCCATAGTTCGTCATGGCACGATTGGCGAAGCATCTGAAGACATCTTGCACTTCAGTCTTGTAGAGGATTATATGCACCCAAGTATATCTAGAGTAATCATCAACAATTACGAAGCCATAGAGGCAAGCAGTAGCAGTGAGAGTAGAGTAGTGAGTAGGGCCGAATAGATCCATGTGAAGTAGCTCGAAGGGTTGAGATGTAGTCATGATTGTTTTAGAGGGATGCTTGGCCCTAGTCATCTTTCCAGCTTCGCAGGCGCCACACAGATGGTCCTTCTTGAACTTGACGCCTTCGATGCCCACAACATGCTTCTTCTTTGCGAGAGTGTGCAAGTTCTTCATGCCAGCATGTCCTAGCCTTTGATGCCAGAGCCAGCATTCTGAAGCCTTTGCTAGAAGACATACGGCCATATGTGGTCCTGCTAAGAAATCTACCATATATAGATCATCTTTCCGATACCCTTCAAAGACTAGAGTTTTGATAGATTCCATTAGTACAAGGCATCGATATTTTACAAATAGCACAATCATGTTTAAGTCACAAAGCATTGAGACAGACATTAAGTTGAAACCAAGGGATTCAACAAGCATCACTTTATCCATGTGTTGATCCCTTGATATTGCAACTCTGCCAAGACCCAATACCTTGCGTTTACCAGTGTCAGCAAATGTGATGTGACTTTTGTCTGATGGACGTAGCGTTAAATCCATCAGAAGACTTCGATCGCCCGTCATGTGGTTAGTGCATCCACTGTCCATAATCCATTCTGAAGTACGAGGTGTCGTAGCCTACAGTGCAGTTTGGGGGATAGGCTTCACCAAGTGAGTTGTGAAGCATAAACATTTGACAAACAAGTGGAACATGAAAATTTAGATCTTAGTTAGGATAGATGGGGTGAGTATCAAGGAATCCTGGAACGAAGTACATAGTAAGACCATTTGGGCATTTTATCTTGCGCCACACAAGATCTTTAAGGTCCCCAGCATTAGTTTTGGACGCCTTTGTTTTCCGGCTGGAGACCTTACCCTGCAAAAGAGAGTTAAGTTTTCTTAACCACCCACATTTTCAGGGGTGGCTTAGAAGTAATGAGTCTAAGTGCAGCATCTGAGAATTTTGGTTTTGGAGCCCTAGTAAATAGCCTTGCAGGAGGTGAATAATACTCATAGGAATAAGCAGAAAATTCTTTGTTCTATGAACATAGCGGTTTGAGGAAACACGCTCATATTCATGGGTCTGAGTATGATTTCCCTACAAAACATTGACGTTAGGGTGACTCAGATGAGTCCTAGGTCTGTATGAAGCTCTTGGACCATATGAAGCCTTTGGTGTGCGATTTGTCTTCTTCACAAGTGGTGTCACGATGGCATTCACTGGAAGATTCTCAAGACAACTTTTGGGAACCCATATCTTCTTCATAGGTGGCCCATTCCTGCAGTTAGTACTAATATACCTGGCAAACACTTCACCATTCTGATTCTTAAACAGTTTATAGTTTGCATCAAAGGATTCATCAATGATAATGGGGTTAGAACAAGTGAAACCAGATAAGGTGGATGGATCAACTGGAGGTTCCTTTGCAGCAACCCATGTGGTTTTGGGGTACTGCTCAGGCTTCCAGTACGACCCATCAACATTCATTTTCCTCTCGAACCCAACATCCTCTTTCCTAGGGTTTCAGTTCAGAATCTGCTTTTTGAAGACATCACATAATGTCTAATGCCCTTTGAGACTTTTGTACATCCCTGTATCAAGCAGTGTCTTCAACCTGGCATTCTCATCAGCAATAGTAGTGGTATCCTCAGCAGAGGGGTTAGTTACCACATCAGCAGTTGAAGATATGGCAATAGTAGTAGCAGTAGAACATTCAGCAACAGAAGCAGCGTTATTACGCTCAATGCATTTTAGGCATGGTGGTTCAAATCCTTCCTGGGCGGGACTGATTTGTTGGGCACGAAGCGACTCATTTTCCTTTTGAAGATCTTCATGATCCGATCTCAATTTCTCAAGTTCCTGCTTCCTTTGAAGATAATCATAGGAAAGCTTTTCATGAGAAGTAGTGAGTGATTCATGTCGACCTTCAAGTTCCTGGTACTTAATATGAAGATTTTTATGTCTTCAATTAAGGACTGAGACTTGGTCATTTCCGCGTCCAACAGGTCATCGCTTTTGTCTAACAGTTTTTGAGTATGTTCCATAGCTTTCTGTTGTTCAGTTGCAATTTTAGCAAGTGTTTTGTAACTAGGTTTGGATTCACCATCAGAGTCATCTTCACTTGATGTTCGAAAGTAAGCATCGCGTGATTTTACCTTCGCACCGCGTGCCATGAAGCAGTAGGTGGGAGGCGAGTCGTCCTTGTCGTTATCATCAGCGTTGGTGATGGAGCCATTGTCTTCGGTGTTGAAGATGGACTTGGTGACGTAGGTTGTAGCCAGAGCCAGACTCGCAACACCAGAGTCTGACACCTCCTCAGATTCCACCTCCGCCTCCTTAGAAGCTGACTCCTCCTCTGAATCCATTTCCTTGCCAACAAAAGCACGGGCTTTGCCAGATGAGCTCTTCTTGTGTGACGAAGACTTGGAAGAAGACTTGGAAGAAGACTTTGAGGATTTCTTCTTATTCTTGTCATCAGAATCATATTCTTTGCTCTTCTTCTTCTTCTTCTCATTGTCCCACTGTGGACACTCTGAGATGTAGTGACCAGGTTTCTTGCACTTGTGACATGTTCTCTTCTTGTGATCATAGGCAGAAGCTTCATAATTCCTTGAGCTGGATCTCGAAGACTTTCTGAAGCCTTTCTTCTTGGTGAATTTCTGGAACTTCTTCACAAGCATAGCAAGCTCCTTTCCAATGTCTTCATGATCACCAGAACTGCAGTCAGATTCTTCTTCAGATGAGGAAGCAGCTGCCTTTGCCTTCAAAGCTCGAGTTCGGCCATAGTTAGGGCCATAGATAACTCGTATCTCAGATAGCTGGTACTCATGTGTGTTGAGCCTCTCAAGTATGTCAGACGGATCGAGAGTCTTAAAGTCAGGGCGTTCTTGTATCATCAGGGCTAAGGTCTCAAATGAGCTGTCAAGAGATCTCAGTAGTGTCTTCACTATCTCATGCTTCGTGATCTCAGTGGCGCCCACTGCTTGGAGCTCATCTCTGATATCAGTGAGGTGATCAAATGTGAGCTAGACATTCTCGTTGTCGTGTCTCTTGAAGCGGTTGAAGAGGTTGGGGAGAGTACTGATACGTTGATCTCGCTGAGTTAAGACGCCTTCATTGACCTTTGAGAGCCAGTCCCAAACTAGCTTCAACGTTTCCAGAGCACTCACACGGCCATACTGTCCTTTGGTAAGGTGACCACAGATAATGTTCTTGGCTGTAGAGTCCAGTTGAATGAACTTCTTGACATCAGCAGGGGTGACACCTTCACCAGTCTTGGGAACGCCGTTCTTGACGACATACCATAGATCGACATCAATGGCTTCGAGATGCATGCGCATCCTATCCTTCCAGTAGGGATATTCAGTACCATCGAAGATGGGGCACGCAGCGGAGACTTTGATTATCCCTGCAGTCGACATAGCTAAACTCCAGGTGGTTAAACCGAATCACACAGAACAAGGGAGTACCTTGCTCTGATACCAATTGAAAGGGCTAGTTATCGATTAGAGGGGGGGTGAATAGGCGATTTTTATGAAAGTCTTCAAAACACGGGAGTTTCAAAGACAAACAATATAAACAATACTATTCAAATGCAGCGGACGGTAGACTACACTAGACAAGCCATAGTCAAGTATTCAATTGAGTGAAAGCACGAAGACTAATAGCAGCTAGGTAGTAAAGATCAGGATGGAAGATAGTATGAAGCCAATCAGAACAGATAGTCACACAGTGAAGTCAAAAAGATAATGCAAGCAGGCAATGACTTCACGAAGACAAACTGTAAGTAAAGAGAAGTAAGAGATAGAACCGGTGGCTTCAGAAGGACAGGGATTTGTTCGACCAGTTCCAGTTGCTGTGTCAACTGTACGTCTGGTTAGCAAGGCTGAGATTCAACTTAGAAGACCATGTCTTCACCTTATTCCCCTTGAGCTAAGGACACTTAGTCCCCGCCCAATCACTCTGGTAAGTCTTCAAGGTAGACTTCCAAACCTTCACAGACTTTGTTCACCGGCAATCCACAATGGCTCTTGGATGCTCAGAACGCAACGCCTAACCGACTGGAGGATTCACAGTCCTCAAGTGTAACAAGTCTTCAGATCACGCGAACAGAAAGACTTCAGTGATGCCAACCACTCTTTGGGCTCCGGGTGGTTTGGGCTTTGTCCTCGCAAGGATTCTCTCTCAAAAGCTTCGGCGGTGGGTTGCTCTCAAACGACAAAAGCCGTGTACTAACTCTGAGCAGCCACCAATTTATGGTGTAGGGGGTGGGCTATTTATAGCCACTGGGCAACCCGACCGGATTTGTCTGAAATGACCCTGGGTCACTAAGGAACTGACACGTGTCGCAACGGTCAGATTTCAAACACACGCGACAGCTTGACTTGGGCTACAAGTAAAGCTGACTTATCCGACAGAGGATAAGATTTGCTCTCATTGTCTTCGCTCGAAGACATAGGATTTGGTTGAGCATCACTTCAGTCACTCTGACTTTGTTCACTTGGACCCCACTGAACAGTGCAGTGGTTCCTATGACTCAACAAAGAAGAAAAGGAAACAACGAAACAACTAAGTCTTCGCACTCCATAGTCTTCACTCAATGTCTTCTCGTGTCATAGTCTTCAATGTGAATATCTTCACAGACCACCATTGTCTTCAATGTCTTCACACATTTTTAGGGATCATCTCCGGTAGGTAAACCGAATCAAAGAGGGACTACTACCTGTGTTATCCTGCAATTCTCACAAACACATTAGTCCCTCAACCAGGTTTGTCGTCAATACTCCAAAACCAACTAGGGGTGGCACTAGATGCACTTACATCTACATGGTACAATCTCGTGCAGGGTTACGCTAGCTAATAGACATACGAAGGTTTCACCCATATGCCCAACTTGTTCTGAGGGCTTAGAAGATACCAAACATATGCTTTTCCAATGTGGTAAAGCAAAGGAGGTCTGGAGAAGGCTGGGTCTGGATGATATTGTTGAAAAAGCTTGCGAGATTGACCGTGCAGGAGAAACGGTGCTGGAGTACTTACTACTCCTATCAAACCAAGATTTGCGGATTTTGGGTAACCACAATGTGCGTGAGATGATTGCTACTTCAGCTTGGTGCCTATGGTGGGAAAGACGGAAGCTGGTACACAATGAGAAAACTCAAAATGCATCTCAGATTTCAATGGGGATTCTTGCCCTTACCATAAATTTTGTTAATGCAGCATCCCCCAAAGCGTCTCTGAATAAGGAGAGTTGGTCCTGTCCTCCAAGAGGGTTTGTTAAACTTAACGTGGATGCTTCTTTTGATCATGATCTTCTTAGTGGTACGATGGGAGGGGTCCTTGGAGATGACAAAGGCAGATTTATTGCTGGAGGGAATGAGAAAATTGATTTTTGTGTGGATGTGTTAATGGCGGAGGCTTTAGTACTCAAATTTGGCTTAATACTGGCGCAAAGGGCCGGATGCAATCGTCTTATCATAAACTCGGACAATATAGAGGTGATTGATTTGATGAATGATGGAGGGTAGTCGGCGGGTGTGGCGGCAACAATATTCGAGGATTATTTTCATTATGCATGTGATTTCGTTATTGCTAGGTTTGAGCACTGTAATAGGGAAGCAAATAAAGTAGCTCACGAGTTTGCTAGATTAGCTAGATTTTCTTTGACCTCTAATTGGTTTGAGGGCCTTTAAATGGAATTGTAATGATCCTCACAAACGATTTTCTTTGACCTCTAATTGGTTTGAGGAGCCTTTAAATGAAATTGTAATGATCCTCACAAACGATGTACTACTTGTCACAAATGAATAAAGTGGTTTTTTTCAAAAAAAAGAGTCAATATACTGAGAAAATTTCTTTATTTCCAAGTTGATATCATTCTTCCAATAGATAATAAATACCACCAGCACGACCACTACTAGGAACAGCAAACCTACCTAGAATAGAAAAACCTAAAGAACCAGCCAGTGCCAGGTAGAAGGGTGATCGTGTCCAGTGGCGGAGCTTGAAAGAAAAAGTTGGGCGGGCCAGATTAAAGAAAAACACACATTTTTCTAAAATTTTGAATGATGAGCATTAGTATATGATACACGGTTATAAGATGGAGCAAGCACATATGCACATATTTCTGGCTATTGCTTATCAAATGAGCAATTTGGTGTTGCCTTGCTGCTATGTGTGATGTACTGATGTGTAGTCCATGCAGGCTATTGCTTATCAAATGGGGAATTTGGTGTTGCCTTTGGTGTTGTGTTTGTACCGATGTGTCTCAGCAAAATTTAGTTCAGCACCGGCACGTATGGATGTTGGAGCCTTGGAGTAGAGAGACGCAACACACAGGCCAGGGGCTCATGTGCCCGCAGTTGGCCGGCAACACAACTGACTGACACTAGATCGGCAATGTGACTGACAACTGACGCGAGATCACTCAGGGGAGCAGCTGCGCTGCTCCACGAGGTCCGTGAGGATGAGGTAACGACTAACGCGAGATCCCGGCAGCCGGCAGCTGCTCCACGAGATGGCGGGTGGCTTGCTCTGGTGGCCGGTGCTCCCTGGTCGTGGCTACATGCGTCGAGACGGGGAGAGGATAGGGATGTTGTGCAGTCCGTGATGTCGTGTGCTATCTGCATGAGATTCAGAAGAGGATGCGCCAGGTGGGCACGGGCTGGGCGGAAGATGCATAGCAGATAAAAAAAATCATCAAATTTCTGGGCGGGCCATGGCCCAGTTCGGCCCCTACAGAGCTCCGCCCCTGATCGTGTCAAATATGTAATCGTGTTAGCCCATGAATTATTGTTACACGTCCTGTGTTACTCTGCGAGATTGCACCATCTCAGCCAAAATTGCCTATGGTATCCCTTTTCTCTCTTTCTGTATGTACATGACACATTTGATCGGATCATCAGAGTTAGACCACGTGGACGTTGTAGAAGGTGGATCACCTACACTGCTGCTTCCTGAAGTTTCTTCCGGACAACATCTTGTTGAGAATGACCCTGAGCCTTCTTGACCCAGCGCCGGGCTTGATGGCCCCCTTCCTGCTGGGTTCCCAGGGGTTGGAGCACAGCCCCACCTCCCCCTCGGAGCACCACCCGCCGTAGCTGAAGAACTGCCCGCCGTGCCTAGCAGCAGAGCCAGAGGCGGCGTGATCATCGTGATCAACGTCGTCGTCGTCGCGGGGCGGCGGTCGGCGCTTGAGGATCTCCCGGTCGATCCTGTCGAGCACGAAGTCGCCGTCCCTGAACTTGCGGGCGAAGGCGGCGCTGCTGAGCACCATCCGGCGGTAGTCTTTGGGGCCGAGGTAGAGCGGGTGCTGCTTGGGCGGCGTGTCCCACCGGATGAAATGCAGGTCGCTGTTGACGGTGGCGTTCCGGAACTCGCGGGAGTTGCAGGCCACCGTCTGGAAGTAGAACTCCGGCGAGGAGACGAGGTTGGCGTGGTAGAGCAGCAGCGTCCGCGCCAGGTTGTCCCATCCCACCACGCAGTACTTCGCGAAGCGCCGCGACAGCATCGTCCACGCCGACCCTGCGCATGCACATGCGTGCGTCCATCAATCACTGGTTGTTTTTAGTATTACCTCCCTTCCAAAATATAAAATATAAAATATAATGCTTTTGTTTCAACTTTGACTATAAATTTAACCAGCGAGACCGACTGCAGCGTGAACAAAAGTTATACCGGTGAATTCATATTCAAAAGAAGTTTTCAATTATATCATTTTTTCTTTCATCACAATCGGCCTCGTTGGTTAAATTTATGGTCAAAATTAAACCTCGAAAAGCGCGGGCACACTTTAACTCGTTGGTTAAATTTATAGTTAAAATTAGACCTCGGGACGGAGTGAAGTGAAGGGAGTATAGAATTTGAGAAATCTTTTGGTTTTCGTGCTGCTGTCGCCGTCCGTGGAGGAGAGTACAATTTCTAGAGAAAAATTGCCTGTGGTACTGCCCGCACGATTGGATGTCGGCATACCCCCACCTGCCGTTTCTTGGAAGCAATCGACGAACAAAGCAAAAGGTGGAGTACTCCAGCTTTTTGCTTCGCCAGCACATTCGCGGCTCGCTGTGCTGCCTGAATTGTCTACCAAGAACACACACAATACTAGCATTGGAAACAATCATCGATTCAGATCTGTCTGTCTGCAAACGCACGCAGCACACAAGCTCCTGCTCGATCCGTTGACCAGATCGATAAGTTTTTTTTATGCCAATTTTGTCCGTCCATACCAGTACTCTACTAGTAGGTCAGTAGCACTCGTGACGTCTCGTGCGGGTAGCATTTGCTTAGAAGACTAATTGAAGTCTCGGAGCCAACAACCAGGCGTTACATGCCAGCAATGGCATCGCCATCCTAAAAAAAAAAAGCAATGGCATCGCCGTCACATGGACACCTCAAAATAATGGTACGGGCCCGTACCTATCATCAAGCATTGACTAAAAAAGTTATGCTTATCGGTAGCCAGCACAACACGCATACTAGTAGGAGTAGTACTTCTCTAGCATTTCGTTCTTGCAGGTCTGCGAAATGTTTAGGTGCTGAGATCAAAGGCGTGGTGGAATGGAATGGAATGTTACCGGTGAAGAGCTTGAAGGCGGTGGGAAGTCCCCGGCGGTTGGTGGTGATGTTAGGCGACGGGCGGAGGAGCTCCGACCGGTCGGCCTGGTAAAGTGCCGTGTCCAGGATCACCGGCCGCGCCCGCTTCTTTCTGCATAGCTACCGCGTTTCAAATTCGATTCAATACTTTCTTATCTTACACTCAACCATCCCGCCGATCCATCCATCTCCACGAAACAGATTAATTAAACTTAAAGAAGAAACTGGTTACTAGTAAGTTCTTACATCTTCCAGCCCAGGTGGCTGGTGTGCTGTATGAAGTTGAGATCCCTCGGCAGCCGCGAGAACGCCTCCATCAAATCTGCAAATCACCCACACAAAGCAAAATCCAAACTCAGAATGAATTCACACATACCATAGCATAGGAGTAGTAGCATAATCGCAGTCGCAGTGGAGATTAATCCGTGGTGCGGATACGGACCGTCCTGGGTGACGAGCGGATAGTCGGAGGCGCTGAGGTTGACGAACCAGTCCCAGCGGCGGCCGACGCGGAGGAGCACCGCCATGGCGTGGAGAGTGGTGGACAGCATGGTCGGCCCGCGGTAGGTGACGAGGTTGGGCTTCCCGACGATCCACACGTTCCCCACGCGCCCGTACACGGGCTGCCCGGACACCAGCTCAGCCAGCCGGCGGTGCTCCTCGGCGGGGGCATCGCGGTCCAGGTGCAGCAGGTAGCTGTTGGCCGGGTGGTACAGCGCCGCCAGCAGCCTCGTCGCTCGCTCCGCGTCCCCCGTCGACGCAGAGATGAGGTACGCGAACGACACCGGGTAGCCGCCGCCGTCCTTGGCCGCCGTGAGGAACGGCCACTCCTTGGCGGACGATGGGCCGAGCCTGCCGCTGGTGAGCAGGACCGAGGGGAGAAAGAGGATGGAGACGACGAGGAGCGCCGTGAAGACGGCGGAGATCGCCACCTCCCTGCCGCCGCTCATCGCCAACCCCCGAATCCTCATCCACGCGCACGCATCTACTATGAATTCCTCCTCCTCCTGCGTCTTTGCTTCTACCAATCTGGCGATGTTTCTTTCTTCTTGAGTGAAAGTAAAGCAATGACAGCGGACGCTCTTCTCTCTCTTCCCACTTAGAGAGATCTAGTTATTCCTGTTACGGGGAAAAGGTGAACAGTGACCGACGGGAGGCAGCGCGAGCTTGGTGTTGGAGTTGGAGGAGAGGTGGCTCAGCTTCAGCTGGAAGTGGCTCGTGGTCCGTGTGACCGGGCGTGCCGACAACGACCTCCTCTCTCAGACCAACCACGAGCCACTTCCAGCTGAAGCTGAGCCAATATATATATATATATATATATATATATATATATATATATATATATATTATATAACTGCTAGCAAAGAGGCCGTGCGTTGCAACGGGAGAGAAAATACCATACGTTCCTAATATAAAGATGACAATACCTAGATCTATGTTTTATGCCTAGCTACGGACGTTAAACAATAGAGCTTGTTGGGAATCAACCCAATTTTGTTTTTGTGTCTTTTATTTTTTGTTTTGTTTTTCAATAAATACACATTATTACCTCTGTAGAAATTGTCTTTTGGTGTTTTAATTAGTGTTTAAGCCAAGTAAACCATGACTCAAAACCACTAGGTCCACATTTTTTATTTTAACATGACATATTATCAGTCTTGCCATTTATACTTCTTCACACCCTCACTCACGAACATGCATGGTCATAGATGGTTTCTTTCGTCTCCAATTTGTCTTTTTGCGGTGTTCATTTTCAATTTAACCGGCACCGATACGAAAGAAAGATGGATTATGCACTACTGATTAACGTTGCATCCTAAATAACATTTTAAAAATTATTAACCATGTGAATAAACATCATATTCAGATTCTACACATTTTTCTAAGCAATTTTCATATATAACAAGTAAAAGTTGGAGTTAGGGTTTAAAAGATATGAATATTTCTTTGAAGCATTTAAATATGTCCCTAAACAACATTTAAAAATGATTCATGGGTAAAAATAATAATAATATATTCATATTCTACATATTTTTCTAATCAATTTTCATACAAGACATGTTAAAATTGGAGTTATGGTTTAAAAGATATGAATATTTTTAAAAAATATTTGAATCTATATAAAAACGTTATTTCTAGACAGACAATGACTTTATTAACCAGAATGTCAGGGGTTTTCTGAATAAATCGAAAATCTTTCTATTAAAATAGGATTGTGGTTGATTAGCCGAAACATTTTGAAAAATATAAAATGTTTTCCTGCTCTCACTTAAGTTGGGACCGCAGGTTGATTTTGCGAAAGTGCGGGGACTTTTCTGCAAAATGCACGGCAACGGACAACCAGAAACAGTGCGCGCCTATATTATTAGGGAGAGAGTAACAAAAAGGTCCGTCCAGAAACAATATGCGCTATATTATTAGGGAAAGAGTAACAAAAAGGTCCGTGCGTTGCAACGGGAGAAAAAATACCACACACCCTTAATTTACAAAAAATGTCTATAATCTGAGAAAATTTATAGCTATTTCTTAAATACATGAAGAGTTGTTAAAAAGATACATGATTTTTAATCATAAAAAGAGATTTTTTTTGTCGAAAAAAACATTTTTGTATGGTCTCTTGTGGACACAGGTACTTGTGCCCCTATTTCGTCACTATTTCTTGTCAGACATGTCATAGTTACTGGTCCCTATTTCATACCTTCTTATATATAGGTGAATAGCATAATATCTCATCTTTATCGGATCTCCTCTGCATTTTCTCTTTTATTTATTTTATAGCGGACATCCCATTTTTATTGGGTCTTACTTTTATTTCTTGTTATGCATGTCCTTATTTATCTTCAATTTCATGTCCAATCCTGATTTTTCTGAGGTGTTGATCCCCAATCTAAATCAGTATCGGTATGAAGAAAAAGGATAATGCATTGTTGAGTAATATTGCAGCCTATATAGTATTTTTTTAAGAAAAAATTATTAACATGTAAACTAACATCATATTTAGATTCTACATATTTTTATAATCAAATTTCATATATAACATGTTAAATTTGAGTTACCATTTAGAAGATATGAGTATTTAAAAAATATTTGATATATACTGCGGGTTTAATGTAAAAACATTAGTGGATTTTCTATAAAATAGCAAAATGGACTAAAAATATCTATTTCTTTTATTAGTAGGTATAGAAGAGCAACTCCAACGCGCCTTGCGCACACGCTTTGTGCTTTTTTTATTTGGGTCAGTCGTCCGCTAGGCGTCTGTCCTTTTTTTTATTTGGGTCAGCCGTCTGCTAGGCCTCCGCCTTTTTTGATTTGAGTCGGCACTGCGTCCAATGCGTCAATCCATATTTGCCCGTGTAGCCGACTTGCCGCCGTTTTTAACGAATATACACACATTTTACATAGTTTCACAAGCAAATAAAAATAGTGTAGTTTCACAATCAAAATAAACATATCATAGATTACAAGCCCAATAAAAATTAAATTGTCTCAAATATATTTTAAAAAAGATACATCTATTGGTTTCAACATGAGCCACATATACTCAATCAAATCATCTTGTAGCTGAATATGAGTTTTCCAATCATGCATTTGATGATGAAATTGGGTGAACTGTTCAAACGTTGGCGCGCCTCCTTCATGCTCAGGCACAACATTGTCCCTGAAACTGAAACCCTTGATCATAGATACGTTTCGGGCACTCATCTCTACGATCATATTATGCATGATCACACAAGAAGTCATCACCTCCCACAACTTCTTGGTGTTCCAAGTTCTAGCAGGATACCGAACGATGCCCCATCGAGATTGCAGAACATCAAAGGCACGCTCGACATCCTTCCTAGCACTCTCTTGTTCTTGGACAAATCTTTTCCGCTTCTCTCCGACAGGGTTGGGGACTGTCTTCACAATAGTGGTCCACTAAAGATGGATGCAGTCAGCTAGGTAGTATCCTTTGTTGTAGTTGTGGCAGTTGATGCTAACATTGACCGGCGGGCTGTTGCCTTCGGCAAGCCTTGGAAACACTGACAAGCATTGAAGCACGCTGATATCATTGCACGGTTCGGCCATGCCAAAGAAAGAGTGACAGGTCCAGAGATCTTGTGAGGTCACAGCCTCAATTATGACAGTGCAAGCCTTGACATGCCCCCTTGTCAAGTAGAAGGAGAGTTCTTCCACTCCCAGTGCATGCAGTCTATGCTGCCAAGCATCCCAGGGAAGTCCCTGCTGGCATTGGTCGCCAACAAGCGGGTTGTATCTTCAGCAGTCGCCTATCTCAACTACTCAGGGTCAAACACTGCAACCATAGCCTTGCAGAACATGTACATGGACTCTAGGCACATAGACTCGCTCATACAGACGTACTCATCAATGAGATCACTGGGCGCTCCGTATGCATGCATCCGGATAGCTGCAGTGCATTTCTGATAATATGAGAAGCCAATCTCTCCAAGGGCATCCTTCTTGCACTCGAAATACTTATTGTATCCGACCACCCCCTCAATACGGTTGAAAACATACCTAGCCACATGAAAACGCCGCAGGAATTGGTATGTTTGAACAACTGGTTGGCTGCATCAAAGTAGTCCTTCCAAAGAAGGAAAGAACCGTTCTGTCGGTTGTGATTCAATGCCAGAATATGCCCTGGATCGAGCCCCAGAACAACCGATGCCTATTAAGGTGGTCATGGACCAACACATCAGCCACCAACTCCTCATCATCGGAGTTGTAGAAAAAATTATGGAAAAGGAACTCATTGGCGAAGTCCATTTGTACCTTGGGGGAAAACTGTCGAGCAGCTTGCGGGCGTCGTTGAAGAAGATGCTGACGAAGAGACGCGCGCCTCCCTGGACCAGGTAGCTGGCCTAGCGGCGTCCGACGAGCGTGGCGGCGTCAGGTGAGTGCAGCGACGTCAGACGAAGGAGGTGGCTGTGGCCGCCGGGGGGGAGGGGGGCTTCGTGCTTGCGGTGATGTCAGGGTGGGGGTGGGAAGCTGTGGCGGCCCAGCAGCGAGGCGCTGGCGGTGGCGACGTGGGAGGTGGTGGCGGCATGGGGAAGGTGTGTAGGAGTGGACTGCTGGCAGGGACACCAGAACTGGGCGGCGATGACGGGGTGGGGCGGGTGGGGGCTTGATGTCGATAGGGGTGGAAGAGAATGGCCAACATGCCGCTGACTGGCGGGCCAGGAGAAGTAGGCATGCGTCGCGCGCGTTAGTTTCGTGTCCGCGCTAACGCAAATGAGACCTAAATTTGGCCAGGAATGGGTCCGCAGGCGGACGAAAAGCGGACTCACATCCATTTGGGTCAACGTGTTTGGCTGACTTTTCTGTCCGCGACAATCGTAACAGATACGCGTGGACGAAATGGTTCGGCACGTTGGAGTTGCTCTAAAATATAGTTCGGCTTTGTTATATACTCCCTCCATTCCATAACATACCATAAGAGCATCTCCAATAGATGGTCCATATGTAAAAATACCTAACTTTTGGATCTTTGAGAGCAGAAAGTGCTGCTCCAACAGACGGTCCATATGTAAAAAAAATTGGACCACCGCCTCCTCGAGATGTAAAATTGAAAACTTCGTGATGCAAATTAACATCACAAGATACAACTGATGTAAAACCGCGTCCGCCCGCCAAACGACCAACCGCCACTTCATTCCCATTCCGCCTCGTGACCGAGAACCAGCCGCCGAAAGTCACCGTCGGCACCGCCCAAGTCACCGCCACCGCCACCGCCCCAAATTGCCACCGCCGCCCTCTGCGCCCTAGCCCATGTCGCCTCCCCCGCCGGAGGGCGTCTCGTAGCCACCCCAGCGCCGCCGTTTCAGGAAGCAGTCGCAGCTGGTTTCGCCGACTCCGGAGATCCGGCAACCCATATAGCTCCGCTTCGCCGGCCTTCGTGCTCCCTTCTCCTCTGTGCCGCCATCCGAAGCAGTTACCAATCCAACCGCCAGCCATCTTCTTCCACCCCACGCACAAGGTGTTCGACGGAATTCCCCAAGGTAAAAAAATGACGAAACTTGATGATTTTAATTGGGATTGGATAGTATGTTTGACGGTGGTTGTCTTCCTTTTAGATGAGCTCAGTTGACTCCTCATTCATGGACGATTCATCGTTGGACGAGGAATTTTATTTGCATGAAGAAGAGGACATTGCTATGCTAGTGGCCATGCACAAGGGGAAGAAGCCAAAGCACGGTGGTTCCGTTTATGGCCGTGCATTCACTCGGAGAGAACGGATTGATGCACACAAACGGTTGATGCACAAAACTTTGGATCACCACATGTTTTCCCAGAGAATTAGTTTCGACGCCATTTTAGAATTTCAAAAGACTTGTTCATCCACATTTGCAATTCAATGAAGCAGTTCAATTCAGCCTTCGAGCAGAGAAGGAACTGTGTTGGGTTGCTTGACCATAGCATTGTACAGAAGGTCACTGCCGCTTTGCGCATGATGGCATATGGTGTTCCGGCAGCAGAGAGCAGTGCTATCTTCTATGTCAAGCAATTTGTAATGACTATGGTAGAAGTGTTTGGTCCATAGTACTTGAGAGCGCCCAATGCTCAGGACACTCAGAGGCTTTTGGAGATGACTAAAGCTCGAGGGTTTCCAGGTATGCTCGGGTCTGTGGATTACATGCAATGGAAATGGAAGAACTGCCCAAAAGCATGGCATGGACAATTCAAGGGTCGTGGGAAGGATGCTACTATCATTCTTGAGGCAGTTGCCGATCATGAAACTTGAATTTGGCATGCATATTTTGGGATGCCTGGATCTTGCAATGACATCAACATGCTCGACCGGTCACCTCTGGTTGCCAAGTTAGCAAATGGAGAAGCACCAACAGTGACCTTCGAAGCAAATGGCCGCACATACAACTATGGGTACTATCTTGCAAATGGGATCTACCCAAGGTGGAGTACATTTGTCAAGCCGGTTGCAAAACCCGAAGGTAAGAAAGAACTCATCTTTCACAATGCACAAGCGGCCACTAGAAAAGATATTGAGAGGGCTTTCGGGATTTTGCAATCTCAATTTGCTATTGTGCGAGGACCATCTAGATTCTAGGATCAAAAGATCCTTTGATACATCATGACTGCGCGTGACTATGCATAATATGATCATTGAGAACAAGCATGGAAAACATTTAGATTACAACTTCTATCACTTGATGGGCATTCCTGTTAACCCCATGTGAAAATAATAGCGCATCAGACGTTTCATGAAGGTGTACAACGAGATTAGAGATACCGATGTGCATGATCAACTCCAGAAAGATTTGATGGAAGAGCATTGGAAATGGCATGGCGAAAGAGCCGCATAGATTCATTATTTGTTTGTGAAAAACTATGTTGTATTGTGCAAAACTATGTTGTATTTGTGTTGCATCTGATCTCGTGGATTTGAAGAACTATGTAATAATTTGATATTGTGTACATGTATAAATTTTTTATGTTGTTTTTAGATGTTTTTTGCAATATATGCGGCTGTACTGAACAACGGCCGCCCGACCACCAGCCGGTTTTGCATCTTTGCTTTGGACCATCTGTTTGAGTTGCTCTTTTTTTACATCTCCGTTTTGGACCATTCGTTGGAGTTGAGCCTTTTTTGAAGATGTAAAAAAGCACTTTTTGGTGCTCCAAATTTGGACCATCACCGGTTTGGATCACAAAAATATACATCATCTGTTGGAGATGCTCTAACATAGTGCAATATACCACCTTCGTCCAATAATATAAAAGCGTTTTAGACACTACACTAGTGTAAAAAATGCTCTTATATTATGTGACAGAGGGAGTAGATTTTTTCAAAAGTCAAGCATTTCAAACTTTGACCATGTTTAGAGAGAAGAATATTCATATTTGGAATACCAAATACATATCGCCGGATACATCGTGGGTTACATTTTCATATTGTATATATTTGGTATTGTTGATATAGATAGTTTTCTTCGCAAATTTGGTTAACGTTTGCTAAATTTGACGTTTCAAAAAAATCTTCATGCACTTATTATGGAATGGAGGGAGTACCAAATTATTTTGGAATGATCTTCGTATTGTTTTGGTGTATCATAATAATTAATTGACGTGAATTGAAAATAACATGATAATGTATTACAAATTTATAACTCAAAACACATACTCTACTTCTTTACAAACACTATTTTTTTGCGGGGTTACAAAGGTTATATAACTTTATATAAGTATATATGCATGCAATGAAGGAGAACGGACGTTTGGCTCTCGGCCTTCATGGAGCCCATTTTCTGAAAAAATAAATCAAATTCAAATTTTCCGGTTTTAGAAAAATCTTAAAAAAATTGTGGAAGTAAACAAGGATGTTATTTGTATGTGTGTAATATTTCAGGATGAAAAACATTGAAATGCGAGCTGTACAAAAAAGACAAATTCATGACCTGGGTGGATGAATAGTATCATGTGTTAAAAATCCATAGATTTGTCTTTTTGCACAGCCTTCATTTCAATATATTTTGCCCTGAAAATTTACACACATGTATGTTATGCCTTCATGTATATCTGTGTTTTCTTTCAGAATTTTTTGAAGCGTAGAAATTATGAAATTTGACGAAATTTGAATTTTTCAAAACCGAGCTCCATGGAGCTCGGCCTCCAAAGACAATGTTCGTGCAAGGAACTGACTTTAGTACTGTACTATAATAACCTTTTATGTAGTGTGCCACCGGCCAGTGAGTGTAAATGAATGGTGGTAGTAGCAACTATACTACACCAGACTGACGTGTGAATGTTTTTCTTGAACACAGTACATACACAAGCGCTCATATACACGCGCATACACTCATCCCTATGAATGCACACACGCATACCCTACCCTATGAGCACCTTCGAATGACTGAGCGGCATATCATCTTGAAATTTACGAATTCACCATAGGCACCTCGTCGTCGACGGGAACGTCTCCTCCCACTGAATGTGCATCGCCGAAAATCCTAAAATAATCCAGAAATAAATGCGAGCACCAGGATTTGAACCCTGGTGGGCTAGGGATACCACAGTCCCTCTAACCATTCAACCACATGTTGGTTCAATGTGGCGTGTGAATGTTGGACAATGCAAGTGAGACATGTTCACGTGATGGACTGTTGGTATGGTCATTCGCTCAAGAAATACAAATGTTTCTTGGTATACAATTATGTTTTGGGAGAGTATTTATACCAACAAAACCAAAGTTCAAAATGGTAGTGAATTTCACACCGTACCGAAATGCAAAAACCATAAAAGTAGGTTTGGTTAGGTTTATATTTGGTATGGTTTCTCGACTCGATTTTCAAATGCACAGAGGGGCCCCATTTTCTCCATTTGCGTCGCTCCCGCAAGGCGACGGGGAGGGTGAACTCGTGCGCCACTGCCAACCCCTCCCCCTACTCCCTCCTCCCGCCTCGCCGTCACCAGACGGTGTAGTCAGGCGAAGCTCGGTCGGTGCCGACACCGATGGGGCTTTTGCGGTTTATCGCGCAGTGGAAAGGCATGGGCCTTCTTCTCCAGACGGAGCGCAACACTAGCATTGAGTGTTGTGGCGTTGCAGTATGCCGGCGTGTCACCATCTCCAATGTATCTATATTTTCAAAGATTTTCGCTTATGATTTGCATGATTTGAATGAAACTAATGGATCGGTGTTGTTTTCGGCAGAACTACCCTGGTGTTGTTTTTTGTGCAGAAATAAAAAGTTCTCGGAATTTGATGAAATTTTACGCATAATTGTTTTGAAATATATATAAAAAATACTGCACAAACATCTATTGGAGTAGGCCCACCAGGGAGCCATATGCTGTGGTAGCGTTGATACGTCCATTTTGCATCATGCTTTTATATCAATATTTATTGCATTATGGGCTATTATTTCACGTTATGTCACAATACTTATGGATATTCTCTCTTATTTTACAAGGTTTACATAAAGAGGGAGAATGCCGGCAGCAGGAATTCTGCGCTGGAAAAGAAGCAAATATTGGAGACCTATTCTGCGCAACTCCAAAAGTCCTGAAACTCCACGGAATATCTTAAAATAAATAAAGAAAAATCGTCGCCAAAGATGAAGGCCAGGGGGCCCACACCCTGCTCACGAGGGTGGGGGGCGCGCCCCCTACCTCGTGGGCCCCTTGGTGGCTCTCCGACGCCCATCTTCTCCTATATGAAGTCTTTCGATGAGAAAAAAAGAGGAGGCAACCTTTCGGGACGAGACTCCGCCGCCACGAGGCGGAACCTTGGCGGAACCAATCTAGGGCTCCGATAGAGCTGTTCTGCCAGGGAAACTTCCCTCTGGGAGGGGGAAATCATCACCATCGTCATCACCAACGCTCCTCTCATCGGGAGAGGGCAATCTCCATCAACATCTTCACCAGCACCATCTCATCTCCAAACCCTAGTTCATCTCTTGTATCCAATTCTTGTCTCCAAATCCGGGATTGGTGCTAGTAGGTAGCTAGTAGTGTTGATTACTTCTTGTAGTTGATGCTAGTTGGTTTATTTGGTAGAAGATCATATGTTCAGATCCTTTATGCATATTATTACCCCTCTGATTATGAACATGAATATGCTTTGTGAGTAATTACGTTTGTTCCTGAGGACAAGGGAGAAGTCTTGCTATTAGTAGTCATGTGAATTTGGTATTCGTTCGATATTTATGTTGTCTAGCCTCTAGTGGTGTTATGTGAACGTCGACTACATAACACTTCACCATTATTTGGCACTAGAGGAAGGCATTGGTAAGTAATAAGTAGATGATGGGTTGCTAGAGTGACAGAAGCTTAAACCCTAGTTTATGTGTTGCTTCGTAAGGGGCTGATTTGGATCCATATGTTTCATGCTATGGTTAGGTTTACCTTAATACTTTTGTTGTAGTTGCGGATGCTTGCAATAGAGGTTAATCATAAGTGGGATGCTTGTTCAAGTAAGAACAACACCCAAGCACCGGTCCACCCACATATCAAATAATCAAAGTACCGAACGCGAATCATATGAGCATGATGAAAACTAGCTTGACGATATTCTCATGTGTCCTCGGGAGCGCTTTTCCTATTATAAGAGTTTGTCCAAGCTTGTCCTTTGCTACAGAAAGGATTGGGCCACCTTGCTGCACTTTATTTACTTTTGTTACTTGTTGCTCGTTACAATTTATCTTATCACAAAACTATCTGTTACCACTTATTTAAGTACTTACAGAGAATACCTTGCTGAAAACCGCTTGTCATTTCCTTCTGCTCCTCGTTGGGTTCGACACTCTTACTTATCGAAAGGACTACGATAGATCACCTATACTTGTGGTTCATCAAGACTCTTTTCAGGCGCCGTTGCCGGGGAGTGTAGCGCCTTTGGTAAGGAAAAATTTATATATAGTGTGCTGGAATTTTCTATCACTAGTTACTATGGAAAGTAATTCTCTGAGGGGCTTGTTCGGGGTATCTTCACCCCGTCCAGTAGAGCAAAGAGTTTCTCCTCAACCTACTGAACCTATTGAAAATGAAACTCCTTTTGAAATTCCTTCAGGTATGATGGAAAAACTGTTAACTAACACTTCTACATCTACTCTATGCGGATGAAGTTTGTGGACTATTTAAGCTTGCAGGTATACCCGATGATGTTATTAAGAAGAAGTCCTTCCCTTTATCTTTGAAGGGAGACGCATTGACATGGTACATGCTATGTGATGATACGAGATCATGGAACTATAAAAGATTGAAATTGGAATTTCATCAAAAGTATTACCCTATGCATCTTGTTCATCATGATCACAATTATATATATAATTTTTGGCCTCGCGAAGGAGAATGCATCGCTCAAGCTTGGGGGATACTTAAATCAATGTTATATTCATGCCCCAATCATGAGCTCCCAAGAGAAGTAATTATTCAAAGTTTTTATGCTCGGCTTTCTAATAACAATCGCACCATGCTCGATACTTCTTGTGCTGGCTCTTTTATGATGAAGACTATTGAATATAAATGGAATTTATTGGATAGAATTAAACGCAACTCTGAAGATTGGAACCTCGACGAAGGTAAGGAGTCAGGTATGACACCTAAGTTTCATTGTGTTAAATCTTTTATGGATACCGATATTTTCCGTAAGTTTAGCACTAAATATGGACTTGACTCTGAGATAGTAGCTTCTTTCTGTGAATCTTTTGCTACCTATGTTGATATCCCCAAGGAGAAGTGGTTTAAATATCATCCTCCCATAGAAGTAAAAGTAGCTGCACCTATTAAAGTTGAAGAAAAGACTGTCACTTATAATGATCCTATTGTTCCCACTTCTTATGTTGAGAACCCACCTTTCCCTGTTAGAATGAAGGATCATGCTAAAGCTTCAACTGTTGTTCGTAAAAGCAATATTAGAACTTATACACCTCCTGAGCAAGTTAAAGTAGAACCTAATATTGCTATTGTTAAAGATCTCTTGTCTGATAATATTGATGGGCGTGTTATTCAATTCTGTGGTGAAATTGCTATAATTGCTAAACCTTGTGCTAGAGATAAACATAGACCTGTGATAGGCGTGCCTGTTATTTCTGTTAAAATAGGAGATCATTGTTATCATGGATTATGTGATATGGGTGCTAGTGCTAGTGTTATACCTATTACCTTGTATGAAGAAATTAAGCATGAAATTGCACCCTCTGAGATAGAAGATATTGATGTTACAATTAAACTTGCGAATATAGATACTATATCTGCAATGGGAATTGTTAGAGATGTTGAAGTCTTGTGTGGAAAAACCAAATATCCCGCTGATTTTCTTGTTCTTGGTTCTCCACAAGATAGCTTTTGTCCCATTATATTTGGTAGACCCTTCTTGAATATTGTTAATGCTAAGATAGACTGCGAAAATAATGTTGTTACTATTGGCTTGGATGATATGGTTCATGAGTTTAATTTCTCTAAATTTAGTAAACAACATCGTGAGGAAGAATTGCCTAGTAAAGATGAAATTATTGGTCTTGCTTCTATTGCCGTACCACCTAGTGATCCTTTAGAACACTATTTGCTAGACCATGAAAATGATATGTTCATGAATGAAAGAAGGGAAATAGATGAAGTATTCTTTAAACAGGAACCTATTCTGCAACACAATTTTCCTGTTGAAATCCTAGGGGATCCTCTTCCACCCAATGGTGATCCCGTGTTTGAGCTTAAACCGTTGTCTGATAATCTTAAATATGCTTATCTTGATGAAACGAAAATATATCCTGTCATTATTAGTGCTAACCTTTCAGAGCATGAAGAAGAAAGATTATTGAAAACTCTGAAGAAGCACCGTGCCGCTATTGGATATACTCTTGATGATCTTAAGGGCATCAGTCCCACTCTATGTCAACATAAAATAAATTTGGAAGCGGATGCCAAACCAGTTCGTGATCCTCAACGACGTTTGAATCCTAAGATGAAAGAAGTGGTAAGAAAAGAAATACTCAAGCTTCTGGAGGCAGGTATAATTTATCCCGTTGCTGATAGTCAGTGGGTAAGTCCTGTCCATTGTGTCCCTAAGAAGGGAGGTATTACTGTTGTCCCTAATGATAAAGATGAATTGATTCCGCAAAGAATTATCACAGGTTATAGGATGGTAATTGATTTCCGCAAATTAAATAAGGCTACTAAGAAAGATTATTACCCCTTACCTTTTATTGATCAAATGCTAGAAAGATTATGCAAACATACACATTATTGCTTTCTAGATGGTTATTCTAGTTTCTCTCAAATACCTGTGTCAGCTAGAGATCAATCAAAGACTACTTTTACATGCCCTTTTGGTACTTTTGCTTATAGACGTATGCCTTTCGGTTTATGTAATGCACCTGCTATCTTTCAAAGATGCATGATGGCTATATTCTCTGATTTTTGTGAAAAAATTTGTGAGGTTTTCATGGACGATTTTTCCGTCTATTATTCCTCTTTTTATGATTGCTTGAGCAATCTTGATCGAGTTTTGCAGAGATGTGAAGAAACTAATCTTGTCTTGAATTGGGAAAAGTGCCACTTTATGGTTAATGAAGGTATTGTCTTGGGGCACAAAGTTTCTGAAAGAGGTATTGAAGTTGATAAAGCCAAGGTTGATGCTATTGAAAAGATGCCATGTCCCAAGGACATCAAAGGTATAAGAAGTTTCCTTGGTCACGCCGGACTTTATATGAGGTTCATTAAGGACTTCTCAAAAATTTCTCGGCCTCTGACTAATTTACTACAAACAGATGTACCATTTGTCTTTGATGATGATTGTGTAGAAGCATTTGAAATACTTAAGAAAGCATTAGTCTCTGCACCTGTTGTTCAGCCACCTGATTGGAATTTACCCGTTGAAATTATGTGTGATGCTAGTGATTACGCTGTAGGTGCTTTTCTAGGGCAAAGAGTTGATAAGAAATTAAATGTTATCCATTATGCTAGTAAAACTCTAGAAAATGCTCAAAGAAATTATGTTACTACTGAAAAGGAACTTTTAGCAGTTGTATTTGCTTGTGATAAATTCAGACCCTATATTGTTGATTCTAAAGTAACTATTCACACTGATCATGCTACTATTAAATATCTTATGGAAAAGAAAGATGCAAAACCTAGACTTATTAGATGGGTTCTCTTGCTGCAAGAATTTGATTTGCATATTGTTGATAGAAAAGGAGCTGAGAACCCCGTTGCAGATAACTTATCTAGGTTAGAGAATGTTCTTGATGACCCACTACCTATTGATGATAGCTTTCCTGATGAACAGTTAAATGTCATAAGCACTTCTCATAGAACTCCATGGTATGATGATTATGCTAATTATATTGTTGCTACATTTATACCACCTAGCTTCACATACCAACAAAAGAAAAAGTTTTTCTATGATTTGCGACATTACTTTTGGGATGACCCACATCTTTATAAAGAAGGAGTAGATGGTTTATTAGACGTTGTGTACCTGAGCATGAACAGGAACAGATCCTACGCAAGTGTCACTCCGAAGCTTATGGAGGACACCACGCTGGAGATAGAACTGCACATAAGGTATTGCAATCCGGTTTTTATTCGCCCACTCTCTTCAAGGATGCCCGTAAGTTTGTTTTGTCTTGCGATGAATGTCAAAGAATTGGTAATATTAGTAGACGTCAAGAAATGCCTATGAATTATTCACTTGTTGTTGAACCATTTGATGTTTGGGGCTTTGATTATATGGGACATTTTCCTGCCTCTAATGCATATACACATATTTTAGTTGCTGTTGATTACGTTACTAAGTGGGTAGAAGCTATTCCAACTAGTAGTGCTGATCATAACACCTCTATTAAAATGCTTAAGGAAGTTATTTTTTCGAGGTTTGGAGTCCCTAGATATTTAATGACTGATGGTGGTTCACACTTTATTCATGGTGCTTTCCATAAAATGCTTGCTAAATATGACGTTAATCATAGAATTGCATCTCCATATCACCCGCAGTCTAGTGGTGAAGTAGAACTGAGCAATAGAGAGCTCAAATTAATTTTGCAAAAGACTGTTAATAGGTCTAGAAAGAATTGGTCCAAGAAACCGGATGACGCATTATGGGCCTATAGAACTGCATATAAGAATCCTATGGGTATGTCTCTGTATAAAATGGTTTATGGAAAAGCATGTCACTTACCTCTCGAACTAGAACATAAGGCATATTGGGCTATTAAAGAGCTCAACTATGATTTCAAACTTGCCGGTGAGAAGAGGTTATTTGATATTAGCTCACTTGATGAATGGAGAACCCAAGCTTATGAAAATGCCAAGTTGTTTAAAGAAAAAGTTAAAAGATGGCATGACAAAAGGATACAAAAGCGTGAGTTTAATGTAGGTGATTATGTGTTGCTATACAACTCTCGTTTAAGATTTTTTGCAGGAAAACTTCTCTCTAAATGGGAAGGTCCCTACGTTATCGAGGACGTCTATCGTTCCGGTGCCATAAAAATCATTAACTTCGAAGGCACAAATCCGAAGGTGGTAAACGGTCAAAGGATCAAACATTATATCTCAGGTAATCCCATAAATGTTGAAACCAATATTATTGAAACCGTAACCCCGGAGGAATACATAAGGGACACTTTTCAGCCCGTTTCAGACTCCGAAAAGGGATAGGTATGTGGTACGGTAAGTAAATCGACTCCAAAACAATTTTTAAGGCAATATTTCTTCGTTGTGGAATATTTAGAAAAATAGAAAAATAAGTAGCGGTCCGGGAAGGACACGAGGCCTCCACGAGGGTGGAGGGCGCGCCCTACCCCCCTAGGGGCGCCCCCTACCTCGTGAGACCTCATGTGCCCTCCAGACTCCGTTTTCTTGCACTATACGTATTTTGGTCGGTAAAAATTTGTTATATATTCTCCCGAAGGTTTTGACCACCGTATCGCGCAAATATCCTCTGTTTTCGTTTCGAGCTGTTCCTGTTGCAGATTTGGAACAAGATGTCGTCCCAAGATTCGGAGGGAGAGAGCTACATGGCTGATTATATTGCAAACCCAAAAGTATATGGGGATGTGGAACATTATGGCTGGACCACGGAGGAAGAAGAAGACTATGATCCAAAGAGGAAGGAGGAAACAACCTCCGCTGAAGAGGACAATCCACTACCTCAACCTGGTGATATGCATGTGGAGTTCAAGAAGTCAAGCCTCCCTAAGGTCCAATCTATCCCACCTCGTTTTTTGCAGGACAGCAAGGCAGCACTATGCAAAAAGATAATGAAACTTGAGCTCGATAATGAGGATCCGAGGGAGGAAAATTTTAGCCTCATACGCAAGCTAGAGAAGAAAAATGCAACAACTCCATCATCAACAACTCCTACTTCACCACCCCCGAAGACATAATCACATGAGTATGGGCACTCCCCTTGGCAACAGCCAAGCTTGGGGGAGGTGCCCTGGTATCGTATCACCATCACAACTCCTATCTTTACCGTTTTCTTAGTTCGATCCTATTAGTAGTATCTTGATTTAGTAGAATAAAGTCATGGCATGATCTAGTTTTGAGTTTTGCTTTATGATCCTTCTTTGTAATCGAGTCCGTGAGCTATATAATAAAGATTAGTGTTTAGTCAAGGGCTTGATTATTTTGCCATGATCTTGGGTAAATAGAAAGAAGAAAAAGAATAAAAAGAATCAAAGAGTTCATATTGATCTTATTGAAAGTAATGACTTCGCATAGAAAGAGTATGATGATTAAAAGTTGTTGGGAGTTGGCAAATATAGCTTTGGTCATCGTTGCAATTAATAGGAAGTAATAAGGAAAGAGAGGTTTCACATATAGATATATTATCATTAACATCTTTTATGATTGGGAGCACTCATTAAAATATGACATGCTAAAGAGTTGAGGTTGGACAAGGAAGACAATATAATGAGTTATGTTTTCTTACATCTGAGATAAAGTATGTTGTCATGGATCCTCTAACGTGTTGAGCTTGCCTTTCTCCCTCATGCTAGCCAAATTCTCAGCACCAAGTAGAAATACTACTTGTGCTTCCAAATACCCTTAAACTAGTTCAGCCATGAGAGTCCACCATATCTACCTATGGATTGAGTAAGATCCTTCAAGTAAGTTGTCATCGGTGCAAGCAATAAAAATTGCTCTCTAAATATGCATGACTTATTAGTGCAGAGAAAATAAGCTTTGTACGAACTTGTTGTGGAAGTAATAAAAGCGACGGACTGCATAATAAAGGTCCACATACAAGGGGCAATATAAAGTGACGTTCTTTTGCATTAAGATTTTGTGCATCAACCCTAAACGCGCATGACAACCTCTGCTTCTCTCTGCGAAGGGCCTATATTTTATTATTATCCTCTACCTTATGCAAGAGTCACCGTGATCTTCGCCTTTCCTTTTTCATTTTATCCTTTGGCAAGCTCAGCATGTTGGAAAGAACATGATATATATATCTAATTGGATGTAGGGGAGCATGAATTATTATTGTTGATATTACCCTAGAGGTAAAAGGTTGTGGGGCAAAACTATAAGCCCCTATCTTTCTCTGTGTCCGATTAAAACCCCGTAACGACAAGTATTGCGTGAGTATTAGCAATTATGAAGGACTAAGTGATAGTTGAGTATGTGGACTTGCTTTTAAGCTCTGACATAGACTCTTTCCGATGTTATGATAAATTGCAATTGCTTCAATGACTGAGGTTATAATTTGTTGGTGCTCAATAAGGTTTCTGATTCATACTTTTGCATCGTGAAAAGATCATCACTTGAACATAAGTAATCATATGAAAAAACCTATATATGTTGCTGTTATGGAAATAATCATGATGCCTTCATGTCCGTATTTTATTTTTATCGACGACTCTATCTCTAAACATGAGGACATATTCATTGTTATCGGCTTTTCGCTTGAGGACAAGCGAGGTCTAAGCTTGGGGGAGTTGATACGTCCATTTTGCATCATGCTTTTATATCAATATTCATTGCATTATGGGCTGTTATTTCACATTATGTCACAATACTTATGGCTATTCTCTCTTATTTTACAAGGTTTACATGAAGAGGGAGAATGCCGACAGTTGGAATTCTGGGCTAGAAAAGGAGCAAATATTGGAGACCTATTTTGCCCAACTCCAAAAGTCCTGAAACTCCACGGAATATCTTAAAATAAATAAAGAAAATCGCCAAAGATGAAGGCCAGGGGGCCCACACCCTGCTCACGAGGGTGGGGGCGCGCCCTCCCTGGGGCGTGCCCCCTACCTCGTGGGCCCCTGGTGGCTCTCTGACGCCCATCTTCTCCTATATGAAGTCTTTTGATGAGAAAAAAAGAGGAGGCAACCTTCTGGGACGAGACTCCGCCGCCATGAGGCGGAACCTTGGCGGAACCAATCTAGGGCTCCGGCAGAGCTGTTCTGCCGGGGACACTTCCCTCCAGGAGGGGGAAATCATCACCATCGTCATCACCAATGCTCCTCTCATCGGGAGAGGGAAATCTCCATCACCATCTTCACCAGCACCATCTCATCTCCAAACCCTAGTTCATCTCTTGTATCCAATTCTTGTCTCCAAGTCCGGGATTGGTGCTAGTAGGTTGCTAGTAGTATTGATTACTCCTTGTAGTTGATGCTAGTTGGTTTATTTGGTGGAAGATCATATGTTCAGATCCTTTATGCATATTATTACCCCTCTAATTATGAACATGAATATGCTTTGTGAGTAATTACATTTGTTCCTGAGGACAAGGGAGAAGTCTTGCTATTAGTAGTCATGTGAATTTGGTATTCGTTCGATATTTATGTTGTCTAGCCTCTAGTGGTGTTATGTGAACATTGACTACATAACACTTCACCATTATTTGGGCCTAGAGGAAGGAATTGGGAAGTAATAAGTAGATGATGGGTTGCTAGAGTGACAGAAGCTTAAACCCTAGTTTATGCGTTGCTTCGTAAGGGGCTGATTTGGATCCATATGTTTCATGCTATACCTTAATACTTTTGTTGTACTTGCGGATGCTTGCAATAGAGGTAAATCATAAGTGGGATGCTTGTTCAAGTAAGAACAGCACCCAAGCACCGGTCCACCCACATATCAAATTATCAAAGTACCGAACGTGAATCATATGAGCGTGATGAAAACTAGCTTGACGATATTCCCATGTGTCCTCGGGAGCGCTTTTCCTATTATAAGAGTTTGTCCAGGCTTGTCCTTTGCTACAGAAAGGATTGGGCCACCTTGCTACACTTTATTTACTTTTGTTACTTGTTGCTCGTTACAATTTATCTTATCACAAAACTATCTGTTACCACTTATTTCAGTACTTACAGAGAATACCTTGCTGAAAACCGCTTATCATTTCCTTCCGCTCCTCGTTGGGTTCGACACTCTTACTTATCGAAAGGACTACGATAGATCCCCTATACTTGTGGGTCATCAAGCGTCCCCTGGGGCATGCCACCTGATTGTGGGGCCCATGGACCTCCATTTTCCCTACCTACAAATCCACAAGTACCGTCTTCCCGAGAAAAAATCAAAGAGAAAGTTTCATCATGTTTTATGATACGGAGCCGTCACCATCACCTCTTGTTCATCAACAGGCCTGATCTGGAGTCCCTTAGGGGCTCCGAAGAGGGCCATTCATCATCGTCGTCATCAATGACCCTTCTTTGTCAACAACCTCATGATGCTCACCATCGGGAGTGAGTAATTTCATCATAGGCATACTAGAGGTTGATGGAGATGGATGAGATCTGTCATGTAATCGAGTCAATTTGTTAGGGCTTGATCCCTAGTATCCATTATATTTTTGAGATTGATGTTGCTATGACTTTTCTATGCTTAGGGCATATCCAACGACAACCCTCAAATTTCCTCCCACGTCCATGAGGGGGGGCGAGGGGACCAGTCCACGGACATGGATGCGGAAGGACGCCATTGAACCGCAGCCGCAATAAATCCGGCCTTTCGGGATTTTTCCTAGTCATCACGATCAAGTAGCCGGGCGCAAAGGATACAGACGTTCAAATAGCCACATGCAGCACTAGTTCAAATTTAAAAAAGTTCAAATATTACATCCCAACATTGTTGTCCCCTTTCACCGTCCACTGATGCTCAACCAGATCTTCCAACCAGATCTTCCTTCAACTGCTCGTGAGTTGGTCGCTGCCAAATTTGTTGATGCATTCGAATAAACTCCTTAGATGTGGCCGGATTCTGGCCCGGAAGTCAGATAGGATCACCCATGTTCTCAAATTCCAAAGCCACGGCAACATCTTCACCCTCATCCTCGATGATCATGTTGTGCATGATCACACAACATGTCATCACCTCCACAAGGTTTCTAGATCCCATTGTTTAGCAGGTCCACGAACAACTGCAAAACGGGCCTGTAGAACTCCAAAAGCTCTCTCAACATCCTTTCTAGTTGTTTCTTGTCTTTGGGCAAAGTGAGGCTTTTTTGGCCAACTGGGTTTGAGATGGTGCTAACAAAGCTAGCCCATGGAGGATAGATGACGTCAACCAGACAGTAGCCCATGTTGTACTCATGTCCATTGACTGCATAGTGGCAAGGAGGAGCTTTTCCTGCAGTCAGCCTCGCAAACAATGACGATCATTGCAGGACATTGATGTCATTGTGAGACCCGTGCATGCCAAATAAAGCGTGCCAAATCCAAAGATCTTGTGATGCAACTGCTTCAATAATTAAGGCGGGCTTCTTAACATGACCGTGATATTGCCCTTCTAAAGCTTTCGGGCAGTTCTTCCATTTCCAATGCATGCAGCCAAGAGATCCAAGCAAACCTGGCCACCCTCTTGCTTATGAGATTGTCAGGAGCCTCTCTGTGTCTGCCATAGTTGGTTCTCTCAGGTACTGAGGTCCGAACACCTCGACCACTGCAGTTTCAAACCTGACCATGGCATCTCCGCATGTGCTCTCAGTCATCCATAGGTACTCGTCCCACGGATCAGCTGCCATGCCAGATGCAAGCATTTGGAGTGCAGTGATGCACTTCTGGTAACCAAATAAGCCAATTGTTCCCTTCTTCAAGATGAAGTAGTCATCGTAGGACCAAACGCCATGGTACAAATGATCAAAGCCAGTCTTGTGCATCCAAAAACACCGACAAAAATGGTCAGCGAATAGTGCATTGGGGGCAAAGTAGTTGGCCAGCAGTGTCAAATTCCCTCATGCCCTATTGCGGTTGAGTACTCAAAATGCCCTCGAGCCCTTGAAATTGAGGACATGCTCCCCGCATGCTTCGCGTCTTCAAGGACTGCCTACATCATCACTGTCTCATTGGAGTACTCCTCCTTGTCTGATGAGCCGTCGGATGACTCAACATATTGCTCATATATGTACTGGAATCCATTGCTAAAAATAAGAAGGGTGTAGGCTGTAGGATGCAGTTCTATCCAGGTGATGAATTCATGATTGGGGAAGAATCGCATTTCGAGAGCATAGCAAGGTGGATATCATTACAACATACCATGTACTGAATAGATGAGAATACTAGATAAAGGCTTACACTCGCCACAAGCTACAACATGAATACATGAATACATCAATACATAGCAATCATCATACAGAAGAGTAGGATCCGACTACAGATGTAATCAAATGGAAAAGAAGAACGACATCAACCCTGCTAATCCCAGGCTCCCGACCGGGAAGTTGCTCCCGGGTGCACACGAGTGAGGACAAAGTGCGCAGAAAAGACCAGTATTGATTTGTGGGGCCAGTATAGATCTCGCCAAGAGTAGCGATTGCCGGCGAGTGTGTCTGGGGCATTACAACACTACAAAAAAAGACACATCCGTGACATTTTGGGCCGAACAATTTTTTTTCTGTCATACTTATGACACTTCTATGACGATAATTGTGACAAAACCCGGTATCATTATAGATGTGGTGGGCTCCTACTTCTATGACAAAAAATCATGACAGAAAATGGGCTTTTCGTCCTGGGCGGGCCGGAGACACAGCTGCATGACATTCTTTGAGCCGTCCATGACGGAAAAAACTGTGGTAGAAGCGAGGGCGAGGAAAATATTGAGGTGTTCCCGGTTACGGTGGGTGGTCGGGGCCGAGCGATGCACGTTTCTCTTGTACACGTACGCGCGTGTGTGCGAGGCGTTGGGCTCTACCTGAACCCGAGTGATTGCACTGCAGGCTACGCGTTACTGAACCCGAGCGATCGATCGGTGGCTGTTAACTGAACCCGATCGAGCGATTCGCTCACTACTGCTACTAACCGAAGCCGATTGATGCTACCTCTGGATGAACAGTGAGT